>NW_016875239.1:0-622 GCF_001698545.2 Rhinopithecus bieti
TCTTCACAGCAAAGAAACTACCATCAGAGTGAACAGACAACCTATAGAATTGGAGAACATTTTGCAATCTACTCATCTGACAAAGGGTTAATATCTAGAATCTACAAAGAACTCAAACAAATGTACAAGAAAGAAACAAGCAACCTCATCAAAAAGTGGGCAAAGGATATGAATAGACACTTCTCAAAAGAAGACATTTATGCAGCCAACAGACACATGAGAAAATGCTCATCATCACTAGCCATCAGGGAAATGCAAATCAAAGCCACAATGAGATACCATCTCACACCAGTTAGAATGGTGATCATTAAAAGTCAGGAAACAACAGGTGCTGGAGAGGATGTGGAGAAATAGGAACACTTTTACACTGCTGGTGGGACCATAAACTAGTTCAATCATTGTAGAAGACAGTGTGGCAATTCCTCAAGGATGTAGAACAAGAAATACCATTTGACCCAGCAATCCCATTACTGGAGATATACCCAAAGGATTATAAATCATGGTGTTATAAAGACACATGCAGACATATGTTTATTGTGGCACTATTTACAATAGCAAAGACTTGGAACCAACTGAAATGTCTGTTAAAGAGAGATTAGATTAAGAAAATGTGGCACATATA
>NW_016875240.1:0-1149 GCF_001698545.2 Rhinopithecus bieti
TATCATCAGAGTGAACAGGCAACCTACAGAATGGGAAAAAATGTTTGCAATCTACCCCACTGACAAAGTAATATCCAGAATCTACAAACAACTTAAACAGATTAACAAGAAAAAAAATAACCCCCTCAAAAAGTGGGCAAAGGATATGAACAGACATTTCTCAAAAGAAGACATTTATGCAGCCAACAGACATATTTTAAAAAGTTCATCATCACTGGTCATTAGAGAAATACAAATCAAAATCACAACGAGATACAATCTCATGCCAGTTAGAATGGCAATCATTAAAAAGTCAGGAAACAACAGATGCTGGAGAGGATGTGGAGAAATAGTAATGCTTTTACACTGTTGGTGGGAGTGTAAATTAGTTCAACCATTGTGGAAGACAGTGTGGCGATTCCTCAAGGATCTAGAACTGGAAATATCACTTGACCTAGCCATCCCATTACTGTGTATATACCCAAAGGATTATACATCATTCTACTATAAAGACACATGTACACATATGTTTATTGCGGCACTATTCACAATAGCAAAGACTTGGAACCAACTCAAATGCCCAGCAACGATAGACTGGATAAAGAAAATGTGGCACATATACACCATGGAGTCATAAAAAAGGATGAGTTTATGTCCTTTGGAGGGACATGGATGATGCTGGAAACCATTATTCTCAGCAAACTAATTCAAGAACAGAAAACCAAATACCGCATGTTCTCACTCATAAGTGGGAATTGAACAATGAGAACATATGGACACAGGAAGGGAATCATCACACATCAGGGCCTATCAGGGAATGGCGGGCTAGGTAGGGGAGGGATAGCTTTAGGAGAAATATCTAATGTAGACGACAGGTTGATGGATACAGCAAACCACCATGGCACATGTATACCTATGTAACAAAACTGCACATTCTGCACATGTACCCCAGAACTTAAAGTATAATAATAAAAAGTAAAATTAAGTGTTACTTTTCATTATTATTTTGTTTAAATTTTAGACATTTAAATATTAAAAAATGTTTTATATCTTGTTGGGAAGGTTTTGGAAAACTCCATTTACTTCTAATAAAATGTAAAGTCACCTACCAAGGGAGAAAAAAGGTGAAGATCAATTCTTATATAAAGAGTTTTTTAAAAGCTTTCATTA
>NW_016875242.1:0-227 GCF_001698545.2 Rhinopithecus bieti
AGACAGACAGACAGAAAGACAGAAAAACAGAAAGACAGAAAGACAGACAGAAAGACAGAAAGAAAGACAGAAAGACACACAGAAAGACAGAAAGACAGACAGACAGAAAGAAAGAAAGACAGAAAGACAGAAAGACAGAAAGAAAGAACGAACGACAGAAAGACAGAAAGACAGGAAGACAGAAAGGCAGACAGAAAGACAGAAAGAAAGACAGAAAGACAGAAAGA
>NW_016875243.1:0-210 GCF_001698545.2 Rhinopithecus bieti
AATATCCCTTTGCAGATTCCAAAAAACAGTGCTACCAAACTGCTCAAAGAAAATAAAGTTGTAACACTGTGTAATGAATTAAGCCATCACAAAGAAATTTCTCAGTTACCTTTCTAGTTTTTATCCCAGGATATTTCCTTTTCCACAATCTGCTTACATGTGCTCCCAATTATCCCTTCTCAGACACCCCAAAACAGTGATGCCAAACTT
>NW_016875244.1:0-2940 GCF_001698545.2 Rhinopithecus bieti
CTCCCAAAGTGCTGAGATTACAGGCTTGAGCCACTGCACCCGGCCAACTTTTATTAGAGTCATAAAATAAGCATAGATCTATACCAGTAAAATGTTTAGATCACTACCAGTTTACTTTCTGAGTTCAATGTATACATCTTTCCTTGATAGGATGAACTATATTGAGCAAATTTTCAGCACAAACTGCTAAAAAAATGTTCTGGAGAAACATTAAATAATTCTGGTGACAATAATGATTTTCTGCCAGCAAAAACTGTCTTCGTACTTATCAGTGAGAAACAGACTGCCAAGTTAAGACTTGGTATTACTTAAAATTCACAACACCTATTTTTACATACCTCAATAGTAGGGTGAGTATTATGCTTGTAAGCGGTATATAAGGGAAACTGAATTTGAAAATTTTGCCACACATAGTAAGAGTTTTCCTTCTCATCTGTACTCCATAAACTAAAAGGATCAGAACTCTTTGAAGATTCCTCCTCAGTCAGATTACAAATTCTTGTAGAGTTTGATTTTTTTTCTATTGATTTTTGTCTTTCTGAACTTCCTTCATTACACTCTCTATCTATATTCAGTGGTTCTTCTGCTTGATTACTCTCATCTTGCCACGTGGAATCTATGTTAATAGTAGCACAATGTTTACAAAGCTGGTCCCGGAGCACTTGAACTTGGGCAATCACTAAGTTAATAAGTGCACACACTACTTGATTAAAAATCTCCAAATGCTTATATTCCTTGAAGCAGCATAGACATTGCCTATAAGAGAAAAAAAATTAATAAATTAGTAATAGAGCAGCAGCTATATTTTTTTAATAAAAAAAAACAAGCAAGCAAATACTAAGTTATTTCCAGATTTGCTTTTATTTTTTCCTTCCTGCTGTGGTACACCTTAATAATATAAAGATAGCATCGCAACAACAACTGATATTTTAGTCAGTATAAAGTCATCATGTTAGGTTTACAGCTATTATCTTCAGTTTTATGTATGGATTTGTCTGTCCTTCTATACAAGGAACTATTTAAAAACAAGAATTGTGGCATTTTGTTTCTCCAGTATCAAGTACTCAATATATGTTGAGCAAGTTATTAGGAAACTGGCTATAACAAAATACCTTACTAATAAAGCCAGCTTTTTAATATAAGGAATTTTGTTGTCAACTAATAAAACAGCCGGATTTTTAAGTTAATGTCCTTGAAGGCTACTTGGGAGGGGTGCTCTGACACTATCTGGTAAATCAAAAGTGTTTAGGCACAAAACACACACACTCTTTCTCTCTCCCCAGCTCCTGTAAAATATACACATATATAAAAAACAGGATCGGCCGGGCGCGGTGGCTCACGCCTGTAATCCCAGCACTTTGGAAGGTCCAGGCAGGTGGATCACTTCAGGTCAGGAGTTCGAAACCAGCCTGATCAACATGATGAAACCCTGTCTCTACTAAAAATACAAAAAAAATTAGCCGGGTATGGTTGTGGGCACCTGTAATCCCAGTTACTTGGGAGGCTTAGGTAGGAGAATCACTTGAACCCGGGAGGCGGAGGCTGTAGTGACCAAGATTACACCACTGCACTCCAGCCTGGGCAACAAGGCCAAAACACATTCTTAAAAAAAAAAAGTATTACAAACAAATCCAGTTCTCCTTAGACATGTTCAGTTAGTAGCACAATGCCTGGCATATGTAGATAATTAAAAGGATCTCAGCCAGGTACGGTGGCTCACACCTGTAATCCCAACACTCTGGGAGACCAAGGTGGGAGGATCACTTAAGTCCAGGAGCTCAAGACAAGCCAGGGCAATATAATGAGGCCTATCTCTACAAAAAATAAAAATAAAAGAATTAGCTAGGCATCGTGGCTTGTGCCTGCAGTCCCAGCTATTCGAGAGGCTTGAGCCTGGGCGGCTGAGACAGCAGTGAGCCCTGATCATGCCTGAGTGACAGAGCGAAATCATGTTATCAAAATAAGGCAGGGAATGGTCTGGTGAATCAATAGGTAATTCATACACACACAAGTACCTGGTTCTAATACTTGTATCCAATGACAGACGACAGCTAAGCAACTATAATCTATAATCTGCACCTAGTAATAGCATCAAATCAAAACATCTATATTGCAGTCTGAATAGATCACCAACGCCCTGTATGATCCTGTGGAAATAATTTTATTTCTCCAAGCACGAATTTGAAGTACAGCCACAAATTACTTAATACTCTTCTGTGTAGATGGAACTCACTTCTAGTGAATAGAATGTGGTAGAAGTGACAATGTGTGACATCTGAGACTAGGTCATAAAAGACACTGTGACTTCTGCCTTGCTCTCTTTTGGATCACTTACTCTAGGGAAAGCCACCTATCATGGAAAAACACTCAAGCAGCCCAAAGAGGAGTTTACAAGAGGAAGTACCAAGACCTCCCATTAACAACCAGCACTGAGGCCGGGTGAGGTGGTTCACGCCTGTAATCCCAGCACTCTGGGAGGCTGAGATGGTGGAACACCTGAAGTCAGGAGTTCGAGATCAGCCTGGCCAACATGGTGAAACCCCGTCTCTACTAAAAATATAAAAATTAGCTAGGTGTGGTGGTGGGCACCTATAATCCCAACTACTCGGGATGCTGAGGCAGGAGATCGTGCCACTGCACTCCAGTCTGGGTGACAAAGCAAGATTCTGTCTCAAAAAATAAAAAAAAAAAACAACCAGCACTAACCTGATCACTAACTAAAGCAAGCCAACTTGGAAGTATATCCTCCAGCCCCATATGAGCCTTTACATGACTATCACCTGGCCAATATCCTGACTAAAACATTATGAGAAACCTAACCCAGAACCAAACAGCTAAAGGACTCCCAAATTCCTGTCCCATTGAAACTTTGAGCATAATAAATGTTTACTGCTGTTTTAAGATACAGTACTACAGGCCGGGCGCGGTGGCTCAAGCCTG
>NW_016875245.1:0-210 GCF_001698545.2 Rhinopithecus bieti
GGATGTTTCAGTTTCACAAGGAGATAATTCACCTTTCCTCTTCCTTTTGTTCTATCTGGGCTCTCAAGCAATTGGATGGTGCCTGTATTAGTCCATTTTTGTGCTGCTATGAAGAAGTACCTGAGTCTGAGCAATTTATAAAGAGGGTTTTTTTGTTTTGTTTTGTTTTGTTTTGTTTTGTTTTGTTTTGTTTTGTTTTGTTTTGAGACG
>NW_016875246.1:0-1643 GCF_001698545.2 Rhinopithecus bieti
TCACAATCTCAAAAATGACACATTAGAACCACAGTCATAGGTGTACATAAACACCTATTAGAAAATAAAAGTGACGCCGGGCGCGGTGGCTCAAGCCTGTAATCCCAGCACTTTGGGAGGCCGAGACGGGCGGATCACAAGGTCAGGAGATCGAGACCATCCTGGCTAACCCGGTGAAACCCCGTCTCTACTAAAAAATACAAAAAACTAGCTGGGCGAGGTGGCGGGCGCCTATAGTCCCAGCTACTCGGGAGGCTGAGGCAGGAGAATGGCGTGAACCCAAAAGGCGGAGCTTGCAGTGAGCTGAGATCCGGCCACTGCACTCCAGCTTGGGCGACAGAGCGAGACTCCGTCTCAAAAAAAAAAAAAAAGAAAAGAAAAGTGACAATATGGGCACAACTTAATACTAATATCACACATACATCACCACGGACATACATAGAAAAGATTTCCCAGGGTTATCTGATTCCCAAGGCTGAACTATCTAACTCCACTTCTCTCTGGTTTGTTTGGTGTTTCTACTTTCCTGATGCTCCAAAACTATGAGGAAATCCAGCAATGGATATACCTTCACTCAGAAAAGCAGGTAAGATCATGAGATCGTAGGTGTCCCTGGATGTATACCTGATTCTTTTCACTTGGTTTTATGTTCAATTTCACATTTGGGATGGTGCCTATTATTACTGTTCTAGGTACTAGGAAAATATGAAAAAAATATGAAAATATAATTCTTGCTTTCAAGGAGTTTATAATCAAATTGAAATGAGAAACTAACCAACATGAAGCACGCTAGTTAAAATAAAAGAGCATCTAGCTTTGTATCCCTCCTGAGCAATTCCAAAAACCTCGTCAACTCTGGTTTTCTCACTCATAAAACAAGCAAACTAAATGGGCCAATGGTTTTCAACCTTCTTTCTGACCCAACACTTGAGGATATGATACCCTTGTTAATAGTGACATTGGCGAGTAAGTGGGGAAGACTCATCTTGGTGGGAGAAAGCAGATATTCTTTATAATCCTGCAAAAGATGGTTTCCTATTGTTGCAAATTGTGAATTAGGTTTTTTAAAATCTCCTCTCAAATGTTGTCTCCCCAGAGAAGTTTCCCAGACTCCTCCATCTAAAATAGCATCTGTCTCTGTCACTCCTTCACCCCACTCCTCATCTTGCTTAATTTTTCTTTATAGCACTGAAGTCACCAGCCATTATGCATTTGTTTGCTTTCTGTCTCCCACGCTAGACTATAAGCTCCCCGAGGGCAGGGACCAGCTCTTGTTTGTCACTCCATCCTTTATCACATTATGGCTGGCATAATGGACACTGAAAGAAAAACATGGAATTAATTATTTTTTCAGCAAAACCCATAAATAAATGAATGAAATCAATAACGAGAGTTGTCAGGAAATTACAGTATCACGCATTGGTGCTATAGTATGTTTTGTGATTTCAAAGGCATTTCACAAACATCATCTCATGTGAATCATACACAGCCCTGTGTGTAAGTCAGCAGAGGTATTACTGACAAGAAAACTAAGGCAAAGAGACATTCAGTGGCTTCCTCAGGGCCGCCAACCTAGTGGCAGAGCTAAGGGTTCAGTCCACATCTTGTGATTCTTCACCCAAGAAAACTAAGGCAAAGAGACC
>NW_016875247.1:0-1828 GCF_001698545.2 Rhinopithecus bieti
ATATATATGATGACAAAGAAGATAATCAATATTCAGCCCTAATACTGAATACATAACATAGTAATGTACACCGGGCAAAAGTTATTTCCTAGGAAAATTATATAATAAAATTAAAATTTTAGGTGTAATTAAGATGTGACAATGTAATAAAGACTTGGAGAACTTCCCTGCGAGTGAGTAGAATATGAGGGGTATGTGGTGGTACATCATGTCCTTTCAGATCTCCCAGTGAAAATTTTCAAATTAATAGGTATTATTTTAGAAGTGTTCTTTAACATTGTGAGATGATGAAAGATCTCGCTACCACCTGCAGTTAACGTTACCACTTCTACAACTTATTAATGGCTACCATATGTAGCTACCCTATCACTAATCTGAGAATGGCCTCAAAAGCCCTGAAAATCCATCACAAAAGCAGGGTGCACCCATGATTGCTTTTTGGAAGCACTGCAACAGAAGCCAACTTTTCCTGAGGCCAGCTGAGCCTCTTACCTCTCGGTTCTCAACTCAAAGGCCAGAATATGTATTCACTTGTTATTTCCTGTGGTTTTACTTTCAGTAACACTGAAGCCTTGCCGCCAACCCTACAATTCAAGATATCTTTTTAGAGAGTCTGGCCAGAATAACAAATGATTTTTTTCAATTTACGTTTAAGAAAGTTTCAGAGCATAATCTAGCTCACAACCTCCATTATTAGAACCCCCTCAATAATTCCCATAAAATAAATGGCATACTGTCTTCTTCCCATCAGTTTTTCTGTGAGTTTGGAAGTGTGTGGGACCAAGATGCATAGGCAGATGAGAACATTTTATGATGCTGATCATGTCCAGTTTTAAGCTTTATGGGTTTTTAAACACACACTTCTGAATGATTCTGCCCTCATACCTGACCTTTCTAGCCCAGCAGTCTTAAAAAAGATGGTAATTACCACTTCATCAAGTTCAGTGATATATGATTTGTCTCCTTTTTATTCTTCTCAGTGGGTTAAAGATTTGGAAGGAAGAATAAAAGTAGATATTTTAAGCAAAACGATTCTGAATTATGAAAATCTCTTGAAAAATATGAAAGACACTACTTCCCTCAGCTTTGAAATAAAGCAAGCAAAATCTAACCCTTCTGTGTACAACTATTCATTGACTTCCACAGGTGTTTACGATGAAGGTGGACAATAGCAGTCAGCTATGATTAAAACTGAACTCCAAGGAATTTCAGGTACAGGAAGATGGCAAAGATGGAGGGGTGCTGAATGCTTTTCTGTACTTCACAGAGGATTCAAAGAGAAAAATTGCAGCTAGACTCCATCAGTGTACTACATGCCAGGCAATGCTGATCACTACTTCTGTCTATGTGTAAATATAAAGTTGTAGCAATTTATTATTATAACATATAAGCATATATGCATATTTTTCATGAAAGTATAGGTGATGTCAGCCTAGAACGTTCAAAATAGCATTTACTGGACATGTGTATGTGTGTGTGTTTTATTCATTTTTTAAAAATGAATGCTTGTATTTCATGATAGTCATATGCATGTCTAAGTTTCTGAGTTTTGTGACTTCAACTCTTCTCTGTGTGTATTTAAGCTTGTTTTCACATTAAATCATATGACAGAAGAGCTTTGAATGAAAGTAATTTTCCTTTGAGGATTCGCGAACATCTATTATTTTGGAAACTCTGGTAATAAACTATAGTATCAAAGAAATTACAAATATGAGTTGTTTTGATCCACTGTTCAGTTATACAGTACTCTCCTGAACCCATTTACAACAAATATGAAAGTATTATTATTTAATCTAAAATATTTTATATAAGAAGATATTTCCTATTT
>NW_016875249.1:0-205 GCF_001698545.2 Rhinopithecus bieti
GAGGAAGGGGAAAGAGAGAGGAAAGAGAGAGAGAAAGAGAGAGAGAGAGAAAGAAAGAAAGAAAGAAAGAAAGAAAGAAAGAAAGAAAGAAAGAAAGAAAGAAAGAAAGAAAGAAAGAAGAGAGAGAGAAAGAGAGAAAGAAAGAAAGAAAGAAAGAAAGAAGAGAGAGAGAGAAAGAGAGAAAGAAAGAAAGAAAGAAAGAAAG
>NW_016875250.1:0-1828 GCF_001698545.2 Rhinopithecus bieti
AAAAAAAAGAAATCATTTTATATCACAATCCACTACACTCATAAATTCACAGATGTCTGTGGAGGTGATTTGGAATTGAGGCCACCATCAGATGGCCTTAATGGGGATGGCAAACATCTATGATGAGAACTTTTAAAAAGTCAATATCCTCATTTGCCATTTCATCCACAGACTTTGCAACATACTGTCTAGTTGAAAGATTCTAAGCTATTTAACAGAGCCACTTAGTCACTGGAATAAAACTTTTCCTTTTAAAGTAGTTGGAAGAGGAGAAAAATTTTCACACTCCCAAGTGATAAGCTTTAATTGATACAATTAAAAAGGAAGAATATTGAAAACAAACTAGTAGGTCATTGCAAACTTAATCTCAAAACTGACTACGCTAAAGTTCTGCTTCATGTGGAGCTGTGGTTACACTGGCCTTAACCCCAAATCACAGTGTGAGAGGCTGGCACTCACTGAAGGCACCTGTGCCTCAGGCACAGGAATCATCAGATCTTTTCAGGATGATCCCAGACCTAAGCCTCACAAATTCTAAGAACCACAAACATGACTGAAGTCCTGGAGGTACATTGCATGTTGCTCGTAAAATCCCAAAGGAAACTGTAGTAGCTCTTCTTGATAAATGCCCTGAGTTAACATCTTCTGGTGAACAGGGATGCTAAAATTAGTTTCAACTTTAGAAAACGGCCCATGGAGGCCAGGTGCGGTGACTCACGCCTGTAATCCCAGAACCTTAGGAGGCCAAGGTGGGAGGATCGTGTGAGCCCAGGAGTTCCAGACCAGCCTGGGCAACAAGGCGAAACCCCATCTCTACAAAAAAATAGAAAAATTAGCCTGGCGTGGTGGCATATGCCTGTGGTCCCAGCTACTTGGGGGCCTGAGGTAAGAGGATCAATTGATCCCGGGAGGTCAGGCTGCAACGAGCCATGATCGTGCCACTGCACTCCAGCCTAGACAACAGAGTGAGACCTTGTCTCAAAAAAAATTAATAATAAAAATAAAAAAATAAAATGGCCAGTAGATGCATTTGTTAAGTGAAATATATAAGTTGCGAGGAAAAGTATATAACATGATTTCATTTTGTTTAAGAAACCAAACCAAACCAAATCTAAATGTATACATAAACATGTTTCTGTGAATCTAGAAAAATACATAAAAGGACACTCTACGCTGCTAACGCTGGTTATTTCAGAGAAATAGAAATGGAGGTAGAGTGAAGAAATTATACACTTTTTGGTGTATCTTTGGATTATTTGTTACCAAAAATTAGGTATTAATTATTTTAAAGAAGTAAGTTGTAAAATCCTCTCTTATTCTGAAATAGGTGTCTTTGCCAGAGGTCAAATACAGAAACTTCTGCTACTGTATGTTGTAATCCTGGCAGAAAAAAAAAAAAAATCTGATAGAGCAAAATTCTTCAGCATTGACAGTGCCTTAAATGCACACAAGACAAGCCTGCAACTGCCATGGAATCTGTCTTCATCATAGAAGGAAGAGTGCCGATTGTGTTTTTGTGCTCAGTGGAGTGAGCTAGAGACCAACGAAGAAAGGGGACGGGAGCTGTCAATGGCATGCTGCCGCCTGCCGGGAGGTAAGGCTTGCTGGCTTCCCTGAGCAGTTCACATGAGTATTCCCACCAACTTCAGAGGTGGCTGTCTGGGTGAGAATGTTATCTCAAAACCTGTCACCTTTATGACATCTGGGAGAGGCACTGGAATGAAGATTGTCAGGCCGGGGTTTCCAAACAGATGTCCTTCTGAGAGTAGAAGCAGTAATAGTGATTGGCATAAAAAGTCACACACTGGCCGGGCGCGGTGGCTCAAGC
>NW_016875251.1:0-1932 GCF_001698545.2 Rhinopithecus bieti
ATTAAAAGTAACCCAAATTTCCAGTGAAAAAAAACCTGAGGGGTTAACATGACTTTCAGATTTTAAATTACTGGAGAGTATTGAGATTAAATTTACCAATTTAAATTTACCAAAGATTACCAAGGTCATGTGAATTAAAAGGCATCCAAGTGAGCTTCTACCAATCTGATTAGCACCTTCTTAAGTTACTTTATTAGAGCTCTGTCATGTAGTTTAGTGGTGAAATATCAGTTTCACATGACACATATAAAGATAGAGGTGTAACAGGCATACAGAATAAAAAGGCAGGCCCAAAAGATAGTTTATTTGCCTGTTTTCAGAAAAAAAAAATCTCCCTTTCTTTACATAATTAATAAAATTTACAGGAGCCAAAAAAAGGTGAAGGACAGACCTGTCCTTTAAGACCTTTTCAAGAGAAAGAGTTGAACCTCTGAGATATCAATCTGATGAATGTTAAAGAAACAGATTATAGAATTTAAAAAATTTAAAACTTCTAGTATTAAAAATAAGTCAATATTTGTAATAAAATATTGTTTTAACCAGTTATTTAGTTTTGTATTAGTGTATTGTTTTAATATCAAAGAACCATCTTTAGTAAGACTCTTATTTATTCTTAATCATAGCCACCTGAATTATACAACTGCTTTAAAAATTCCTTTTTACGATCTTTATTATGACTTACATAGACCATTCGCAAGATAAATATCCCTCTTTCTTGAATAACCTAGTCATTTTATTTTAGGACAAAACTTTACCACACAAGATTCTTTCTTAGGTAAAACTGCTTTCCTTTCTATCTTCTTTACCAAAAGCACCTCTTTATGTCTTTAACTTTCTTTACATCTCTTATTTCCTGATTCCTTTACCATGTTTTGTATGTCAGCTTCAAAAAAGCTTTGACAGACAAAGATATTTTACCTTTTAATAAGAGCTTCCTTTTAAAAAAACGGTTTTCTATAATTTTAAAATTGGAAATTACCCAGGTACTGACACAGACAGGAGGCAAGGAAATATTGTGTAGAAGATGACAGTTCCCTGACAAGGCCACATCCTCAAGTCTGGAAGCCTATGGCTCTAAATGGGAATAGGCATTCCTGTTTTAGTGCCCAAATGTTGCCGTTTGGTCTGCTACACCCCCCTATCCTGTACCCGTATAAACCCCAAACCCAAGGCTCCACAAGCAGAAGAGCAGAAGAGTGGCATAGTGTCAGTGTGGCAGAGCAGTGTGACAGAGAAAGAGAGAAGAGAATGAGCATCTGAACATTGAGAGTAGTTCAGCTGGGGACTTTCAGGAGGAGATTGGTTGCAGGACAGCCAAACTCCAGGGGAGGATCATCTTCCCCCTCCATCCCCTTTCCAGTTCTCCATCTATTCCACTGAGAGCCATTTCCATCACTCAATAAAATCCCCACATTCAGCATTCTTCATGTCCAAGTGACCTGATTCTTCCTGGATGCCAAACAAGAACCTGGGTACCAAAAGGGCAAGGAATACAAGGCTGCCACACTGATTCTCCACTGAGCTGGTTTAACACTCAGGCATCCACAGACAGCAGAGCTAAAGGAGCACTGTAACATGCCCACTGAGGCTTTGGGAGTCGCAGGTGCCCCCTGCCCCAGATGCTGCAGTGGGGCCTTCATGGAATTTGCTTCTGCCAGGACCCAAACGCACTTGCCCTGGCTCCTGCACCTGCCTGTCTGTGTGCTTCTCCTCCCATGAAAAGTTTGAACATGAGGAAGCCAAGCAAGGGAGCCACACATCTGACACAAGTCCTGTGAGGGGTCAGGGAACTCTCCTGCTTCAGTACTTAAATAAATTAATAACCCAAGACCCTAAATTATGACGTTTGCTTACCATAATTTATTCCATTACGTTCACCTGATTAATAGTTTACCTAGATTATTTACAAAACTTTGATAGTCAATATTTAAA
>NW_016875251.1:5944-7761 GCF_001698545.2 Rhinopithecus bieti
TTAATCATATCAAAGATATTTACTGAAGAACAAATATTCTCAACTAGTTTAAGTAGTGGAGGATAAAACATTGAAAAAGAAATTATATTTTAGAGAGTGATATGAAGCTATATCATTGAAATACTAGTTGAACTTCAATTTTGAAAATTAAGTATTTGGTTATTATCTGTCTTCTATTATAGGCTAAAAATTTAACATGAGGCCATGAAATATAAAGAATAAGGTGCTCTATGGTTTACTATAATTTAAATTAAATGCAGATATATTTCAATTTTTTAAAGAGTATCTTTTTTCCAGTTAAGCCTTTACTTAATTTGACTTTATTATTTACACTAGAAGTTATACATGGTTTAATAAACATATGAAGCCCATACGTCCCATAAGTGAGGAAATGCCCACATCTTTTAAGGCCATCAGAAGGAAAGAACTCACATATCCAGAAAAAATCTACCTGGGCAATCTGCCAGTCTAAATGTCTCACATTGTGCTGGCCAAACAACACTGGTGGCTCTTGAGCTGAGTAACCAGTATGCTAACTTTGATCTAAATGTTTGTAAATGAATATGTATAAATGGAAACAGGTACCAAAGAACCACCAAATATTTGAGAAAAACAGACACCTATACCCAGAGGTAATTACCTAAGGGAAAAGAATTTATACAGTAAAAGAAAGAAGAGTTCAAAATCCATTTAATTTATGTTCTCAAAGAAATTTGAGAAGATACTGCACCCATTAACCTCTGCCTTCCTCTCACCCCCAAAGTTCAGGCTGCTATGAAATAGTCCTTGGAAATTAAAATTTTCGTTACCAAAATAAAAGAGCTTGATAGATGGAATAAATAGCAAAATGTGTAGGCCAGACAACCAAATTAGTTAGGAAGAAGTTCAAAGCAAGGGACCCTCATACACCCTGTTACCAATGAACAAAGTTAAAGAAAAAAAGTCAAGAGATGGATCCATAAGAATTATTATAAAATGAAACTCTGAAAAACTTTCAGAAAATAGGAAGGGGAATAATAAGCTTATTCTAGAGGAATGATAATATGTTTACCATCACATTTTTCACCTTCAACGTCAGGAAACAAATTATCAGTGTCTTCACCATTCTCCAGAAAATAATTTTGAACCCAGAATTTTATATCCAGCCAAGCTGTCATTCATGTTAAGAGCAAAATAAAAATATTTGGGCATATACAATGCAGAACATTTATTACTCACATATCTTCTCTGAACAAATTACTTACTTATACTTCAGTAAAAATAAAAAATGAAACAAAGATGAAAGAAGATGTGGAACATGAGAAAGCATGCTAAGTAAACAAAAGCAAAACAAACCACTAAATTATACAGTTCAATCTAAGTAATTTTTAATATTATGGACTTGAAGCTTAAGTAAAATTCTAAAATATATTAAAATAATGTAAAGGTTTTAGTGGCAAATTGAAAATAAAATACCAGTAATTGCAACATGAGAAGTAGCTGGAGTGAAGTAAAAGCACGTTTATTGGAGAAGAATATTGATATACCTACATGGTTACTAAAAACTGCAAGATTAAATATGTTTGTTTGAAATGCTAAAGTAATCATTACAAAAATAGAAATCATTTGTACATCTTCCAAACTACTAAGGGAAAAAAAGAACAAATAAAACTTGGTCAACACATGGAAAGGAAAGAAAGAAAAGAAATAAAAGATTGTAAACAAGCCTGCAAACAAACAAACAAAAATTAAAACAAATGAAATAGCATGAATAAGCTCAAACATATCACTAATACACATACATGAATTTTATTCTTCTATTAAAAGAAGAGGCTCAG
>NW_016875252.1:0-1401 GCF_001698545.2 Rhinopithecus bieti
CGGCCTCCCAAAGTGCTGGGATTACAGGCTTGAGCCACTGTGCCCGGCCAATCAATAAATATTTTTTTAATGAAAAAACATAATCAAGCAATCACACTAACAAATGTAAAAAGCAACTGTGACAAGTGCTCCAAGGGCATAGGACAGTGCTATGATACTTTATAACAGCTGGATTGACCTAGTGAGGAGGATCAAAGCTACCCTGAAGGGATTGCTTAAAATGTGATCTGAAGCATGAATAAATGTTAGGTGAGAAAAAAAGGAGAAAGGGTTCCATCTGAAAAAAAGAAAGCTCAAAATATGCAAAGTCCCCATATCAGGAGGAAGCATGGTGACATGAATAACTTAGAGATAAATGTAGCTGTGGTGTGAATAGTAATGGGGTTTCAGGTTACGTTGGAAACAAAACATGTGCCAGATCACACAGGGCCTTGTAGGCCACATTAAGGAGTTTTGTGTTTTACTGTAAGGGTGGTGGGAAGTCACAAAGGTTTTAAGTAAGAGGATGATAAAGCATTCCTTACAAAAAGACCTTTCTGACTATAATCAGAATAGATTGGAGGGGAGCCAGAGTAGATATGTGTAGATATTAGGAAATGCTGCAGTACTCCGGGTGAGAGGTGATGGTACAATAGTGATAATGGAGATGGAAAGAAGTGGATAGATTCTGAATTTTGTTAGGAAGTAGAATAAGCAGAATTCGGCAAAACACAAGTGTCAAGTTGAGGGGAGGAACAGGAGGTATCAAAAGACTCCTAAGCACAACTAGACAGAATGGTAGGGCAAGCCACTAATATAAGAAAGGCTGGAAGAGTACCAGGTTTGGAGAGTGAGTTGAGTTTGAGGGGGCTTTAAGATATCCTATAGGAGAAATCAAGTAGATGGTTGGATATACAGTCTTAAAGGTCAGAGGAGCAGTCCGAGATGGAAATATAGGTTGGGCTCATCTGTATGACAGTGGTAATTAAGCTGTGGTTATGGGTGAGCTTGCTAGGGAGACGGTATAGAGTGAGATGGGAGAGAATTGAGGACTCGGCCTTAGGAAAAGCCAGCATTTGTCATGGGAAAGGAGTTGCAACAATACATGGGTTATTTCTCTACTTCCGGAATTCAGAAACCCTGAATTTTTTTTTTGTTTGTTTGTTTGGCCACTCAATTACTTGGCACCATCCCAAAAAGCAACTATCCTCTGTTTAAATCAGCATTCCAGTTGTCGAAGGGGACTGTGTCATTTTTGAGGAGTACTTTAGTTTTTTTACCAAGTATCATTAGGAAGATGATCATAAATATACTGTAAATTGAGCATATGGCAGCAGAGGTTTAACTTGTTAGAATATTGAGCAAGACCGAGACCATCCTGGCTAACACGGTGAAACCCCGTCTCTACTAAAAAAATACAAA
>NW_016875253.1:0-1400 GCF_001698545.2 Rhinopithecus bieti
TGACACTTTTATATTTAATATAAATTTTAAATAAAAATTGTTAATAATGTTATTTATATAAGAAGATATGTTATTAATAAAGGTGTGCAATAATATATTTATAAAATTAAATTTTACCTATATTGATCAACAGTTATACTAAAATAATTTTTTCACATTTAATACAACTAATATTTGTCGAGAACCTATAATCAACAACACTTTAGTAGCACAGCATACACTTAATCCTCAGCAATAAGAACCCAAGTTTCTTGGAAACAAATGGCTGATTGTGGTGCTGGAGCAAGAACAGTGTAAACTGAGACTGAAAAATATTCGTCAAACAGGAAGAAAGTTCTCTAAGAATAATGGGAAAGATTAATAGCGAATAGAAACTGACCAAAACTGGGAAATTTTGAGCATCAAAATAAATAATGAAAGGTAAAGATTATAAACAATTAAATAAAGACAGGAATCTGGAGCTCGTACTGACAAAAACAACAACAACAACAAAAAAAAAAAAAAAAAAGGAAAAGTTTCCACCTGCCAGAATAATATTAAATAATACAATGAATAGAGACATGACTGAATTAGAGAACCACCAGCAGGCAATCATCATGACAATAATAGATTCAGGCAAGACTCAAGTTCAAATTATTTGATATTTGTTTTGTGAGAAACAGCATATCTATATAAATTCAAAATATGTTACCATAAAATATTACCAAAGTGTGAACATCTTATGGACAACATATTAATCAAGTGATAAAAATTATTATGAGCAATGGGACAAGTGCACATTGTACGCCTCATTACACATTGCACTGACTGAGAGGTGACTGCAAACTTCTGTGGTGTTACTGCCTGAATTCACTATCTGCTAATACAATATAAAAACTATTCTACAAATTGGTTAACCCATAATCTTTCAGGGTAGGTGGGTCATGGAAAGAAAAACGAGGAAAGACTGAGGAACAGTTTCAGGTTGAAGGAGACTAAAGAAGCATGTTACCTAAATGCAACACATGATCCTGGATTTAATCGAACACCAAAAGTGAATTAAATCTCTTACAATGGTAGTATTTTATCAATGTTAATTTGCTTATTTTGTACTTGGTTATGTAAGCAGTGTCCTTGTTTTAGGAGCTAAATATGGAAATATTTTAAGGGTTATTATGGACCGTGTCTGATTTCTTAAATACTTCAGAAAAATATTAATATGCATTGATAAAAAACGAGAGAGAGGGGGAGTTATTTGGTAGCTATGGTAAAATATTTACAATTAGGAAATATACATGAAGGATGTATAGTTATTTTGTGTACTTGTAAATTTTCTCTAAGTATAACAATTTTCAAATAAAACATTTCAGAAATGTTAGTAACATAGTTGCAAGAATAAAAGTGGAACATAAGTCAATATG
>NW_016875254.1:0-665 GCF_001698545.2 Rhinopithecus bieti
TTTTTAATTCAGCAGGCATTTGTCAAGAGCCAATTACATCTAAGTATGTGTGCAGAGAATGTAGGAGATGAATAAGAGACAATCCTTGCCCTCCAGAGACTTACAATGTCATAGAAGGGATAAAGTAAGAATGCCAATGGCCAAATAAAGTGTGTGAAGTGTCTTAAGTAGATTCAAAAGTGGGAGAGCCACATCTTGGGTGGTGCATATAGCTTTTGCAGGTCTTTGTGCTGTAACACTCTCTTGCTTTCAGGATGCACTGACCTACGATGATGCATGGACAGAGAGAAACCCTGTCTCTACCAAAAAATACAAAAAACTAGCCGGGCATGGTGGTGCATGCCTGTAGTCCCAGTTACTCAGGAGTCTGAAGTGGGATTATCACTTGAGCTTGGCATATGGCGATTGCAGTGAGCCGTGTTTGTACCACTGCATTCCAGCCTGGGCAACAGAGTGAGACCCTGTCTCAAAACAGAAACAAAACAAAACAAAACCCTCAGTGAATCAGAGAGAGGAAAAATGGCAAAAGAGTAGTCTCCAAAGACATAAACGAAATTGAGGATAGTTATGAATATATAAAACATCCTTAAATATTTATCAAATTTAAAATTGTTTTCTTCACAGTAGTTATTCCTAGAAAATACCCAAACTGAGAATGTGTTACT
>NW_016875255.1:0-261 GCF_001698545.2 Rhinopithecus bieti
GTGAAAGGAAGAAAGGGAAGAACCAAGAAAGAGAGGGAGGGAGGGAGAGAGGGAGGGAGGGAGAGCAGGGGGGCGGGAGGGCAAGAAAGAGGACGCTGCAGGAGTTTTCAACGTTGTAACACCCAGCTCTGCAAGGTCAAGATAAAACAAGAACTCTCAATCAGTCATGGTCTTCTAAGCTGGCACTGCCTTTTTAGCGGTTAATTTTGCAATTAAGTCCCAACAACAGTCATCACCTTGACTTAGCAATTTCACCTCCAA
>NW_016875256.1:0-569 GCF_001698545.2 Rhinopithecus bieti
CATTATCCTGCCTCAGCCTCCTGAGTAGCTGGGACGACAGGTGCCCTCCAACACGCCTGGCTATTTTTTTTGTATTTTTAATAGAGACGGGTTTTCACCGTGTTAGCCAGGATGGTCTTGATCTCCTGACCTCCTGATCCACCTAGTTTCAGGTCTAAGATTTAAGTCCTTGATCCACCTTGAGTTGAGTTTTGTATAAGGTGATAATGAGGATCCAATTTCATTCTTCTACATATGGTCTACCATTTATCCCAGCACTATTTGTTGAATAAGGTGTCCTTTCTCCACTTTATGTTTTTGTTTACTTTGTCGAAGATCTGTTGACTGCAAGCATTTGGCTTTATTTGTAGGTTCTCTATTATATTCTATTGATCTTTGTGCCTATTTTTACACCAGTACCATGCTGCTTTGATAAGCTATACTTATAGTATAAGTTATAAGTATAGTATAAGCTACACTTACAGTGTACCTGTAGTATAAGTGTAAGCTGTACTTATAGTATACTTATAAGTATAAGCTGAACTTATAGTATACTTGTAGTATAAGTATAAGCTGTACTTATAGTATAC
>NW_016875257.1:0-261 GCF_001698545.2 Rhinopithecus bieti
ACTGCGGCAGCATGGGGTTCCAGCTACTGGGGAGACTTGAGTCCGGGAGTGTGAGGCCAGCTTGGACAACATGGTGAGACCCTGTCTCTTAAAACAATAATAATAATAATTGAAAAGAAGTAGTCAATGTATGTGTTGGTGCGGGAGGAGGAGTCCGGAATGGGCCTAAAGGCCGAGCATGAAGGAACCCAGCACTCCAGGCAGGACTCGCCCTGGACTCTCAGGCTACACACAGAGCCACTGAATGATTTGAAGAGGGGA
>NW_016875258.1:0-1518 GCF_001698545.2 Rhinopithecus bieti
TATAACAACTTTGAAACTGGAATAAGTGTTTACTTTCTATCAATAAAAATGAATTGTGACAAAAAAAAAATCCAACTAGTCTAAGAGAAAAAAGTCCTAAAGATACTGGCATCGGGCCTGGTGCAGTGGCTCATGCCTGTAATTCCAGCACTTTGGGAGGCTGAAGCGGGCAGATCACTTGAACATCTCAAAACCCTGTCTCTACTAAAAATACAAAAATTAGCCAGGTGTGGTAGCACACACCTATAATCCCAGCTACTTGGGAGGCTAAGGTAAGCGAATCGCTTGAACCTGGGAGACAGAGGTTGCAGTGAGCCGAGATCACACCACTGCACTCCAGCCTGAGTGATAGAACAAGACTCTGTCAAAAAAAAAAAAAAAAAAGATACTAGCATCAAGGTTTTCCCACATGAATGACTCAGTCAGAATACCACAGTCAGCAGGTCTCACCCATTTAGACAAATTTTCCAATCAGTTTTTTTAATCCCATTTTTAAATATGAATAAACAACTATGAACTAGTAAACACCTAAGGAAGCCTATAACATGACAGAAATCAAAACAACTAATAGAAAACAACAAAACTTGGAAGAAGTAGAGACAAAGCAGGAAGATGAAACTTCAGAACTTCAGAAAGAAAAAAGAAACTATTATTAATAGGCTCTGAAATAAAAGGATTCATGAAATGAGAAGAGGTTTTGTGGGAAAAAAAAAAGAACGAGGAACACTTGTCTTGGTTGTTTGTGCTGCTATAATAGAATAATGAGATTGAGTAATTTACTAAATAATAGAAATATATTCTCTCATAGTTCTGGTGGCTGGGAAGTCCAAGCTCAAGGTGCTAACAGGTTTGGTGTCTTCGGAGGGCCTGGTCTCCAATTCCAAGACGGGGCCTTGGAGTCTTCATCCTCCAGAGGGGAAGAATGCTGTTCCTCAAATAACAGAAGAGAGGTGACTCACTCTCAGAAGCTCTTTTTACTCTTTTTATAGAGTAATTAATCCATTCATGAGTGCTCTGCCCATTTGGCCCCATCTCCCAACACTGTTACATTGAGAATTAATTTTCAACATGAGTTTTGGAGGGGACAAAAACATTCCAATCATGACATAACTTTTGAAAATTAAAAGTATAGTATATAAATAAAATTCAGTAGAAAGCTCATAAGATAGGCCGGGTGCGGTGGCTCAAGCCTGTAATCCCAGCACTTTGGGAGGCCGAGACGGGCGGATCACGAGGTCAGCAGATCGAGACCATCCTGGCTAAAATGGTGAATCCCCGTCTCTACTAAAAAAATACAAAAACTAGCCAGGAGAGGTGGTGGGCACCTGTAGTCTCAGCTACTCGGAAGGCTGAGGCAGGAGAATGGCGTGAACCCGGGAGGCAGAGCTTGCAGTGAGCTGAGATCCAGCCACTGCACTCCAGCCTAGGCGACAGAGCGAGACTCCGTCTCAAAAAAAAAAAAAAAAAAAAAAGAAAGTTCATAAGATAAAGTTGAGAAAATCTTTCTTAAAATAAAGC
>NW_016875259.1:0-2481 GCF_001698545.2 Rhinopithecus bieti
ATTTTCAGAAATTGTAAAAACTATTTGCCTCTGTAGTATTTTTCCCTTTCAACATTGCTCAAAGTCACTGTTTCCTTTTATATAATAAAGTAAAATCAGAAAGTCACATATATTAACACTAACAATAACTTTAACACTTTTCTGGTTCAATGTTTTATTTTATGTATTAGAAAACTGAGTGTTTCCATGGGTGAGTAACCACTTTCAAGGTCATAAAAGAACATGCTTTTTTGTCATGATGGCACCTCCAGAAAAGATATTTAGATATCCATCCTTGAATTCTGATTTTCATCCTCAAAAGCTTTCATGTTCATTAGTGTCAACTGACATACAGCCATAAAGTAGACTCAAGCAATCTAAAATACTTTTAGAAAATGCCAAAATTTATTTTAATACAATAACCCTAGCACTCTGGTGAATTAAATTCATGAGAGCCCTCTTTTCACCCCATTCTGGCCAATTGAAATTTCCTCTGATCCATAATAGAGAAGTTTGACTTCTCTCATCTGTTGGAAGAAATGCCTTTATGCTCACAAAGTTAGAGTTCTCCCTCAGACTCCCATAGGACACAAAGCAGTTTTATTCGAATTCTTCACAAACATAGTGAGCCTAAGAGGATATGTTCATAAATACTTCATTGTATTTAGCTGTACCTTAAATAATAAATAAGTTTGGTTTGTTGAATTTTCTTTTCTGAACATGAGGCCCATTTCTTCCATTATAAAACAGGTTTTAAAAGTAGATTTTCTCTCCTAGCATCCATCCAGAATTCTCTATGAGTTAAGAGTCTCCAATTTAAATTGATAAAATGAGAGCTAACAAATTTAAATCAAATCTGAATTTTAGGCTCATGACAGATGTTCTAGAAACGGCTCATAACAGGTGTTTCAGTACTGGCCTATGGCAGGTGTTCCAGAACTGGTATCATAGTTATTTGGATGATCTATATCTTCATATAGTTTATCAGAAATTCCATATCAATGCATATAGTTACCGTGTAAGATAATAATAGACATTGAAATTAAAAGCTAGGCATTGTGTTTTTTGTTTTAGACATCAGACATTCTGTTGGACTATAGGAAAGTTAATATTTATATTTTCCCATATGTTCATCTATAAAATGATATCAGGAGCATTGATTTTACTTGCCATATATGGATTTCATGAGTAAAGCTTTATGTAGTAAACTATATGTAGTCTACTATATATGAGTGTTTAACTTATAGAAAATAATTATAATAAGCTTTCCTATTAGCTGTTTGTATTAAAGAGCAAGATGTCACTGGAACTTTGTGTTATTATATGTGAGGTGAATAAATTAAGATTTGGCTCACCCGAGATTTATGAAGAGAAAATGAAATACAAAATTAAAACATTTATATCAATAATGGATATTTATTTTTTATGTGTGCACAGGTGCATGTCTGTCTGTATGCAACATACATATATAATATGTTACACATAACTATGTTTATATGGAATATTTATAACATATGTAGATATGTAATATAATGCATAACATAAACACATATATGCATATAGAAGCATACATACAAAATACTATGTATGTGATGCAAGGGTCTTTGGGAAACTATAAAAGCTCTTTGAATTTGAATTGTTAACCAAATTTAATAAAATTTTTTGGGCAATGTTCCTGTTAACATAGTAAAAAAGAAAAGAATAGTAGTCCAAAATGAGACTAAAATGTACAGACAGCATTCAGTAAAATGAAAAGAAGACTTTTGATTGAATAACCTAGATAAGAAGTTTTATTATTAACCAAGTTTAAAGGAGAAAAAAATTCATTATTTGACAAATATTAAATATTTTAGAAGATGCAAAAAAAGGTCAATCTCACTTATTCAGTTAATGAATACAGTTTGGCCAGTTGTTCTGACTGGAAAACAATTTCACTTTATGGCTTTTAAAAGCAAATGTTTCTAAACAGAGTTTATTGGAGACTTGATAATCTTACTTTTACCTCTGAAATCCTACAAAGAGAAACTAACTGATCAAGTTTCAATTCAGGCAACACCTATCAGCATCATAAACTCTGCTAAAATCATCCCTCTTTATCCCTTTGTAGTGACACCTATTATTTAAAATATTTCATTTTGACTGAAATGAAAAGAAAATCCATACAAGTGTCAGCCCATGGTTCAACCAGCATAGGAATATATTTCAGACACAGCATCAGTAGCTTTGACTAAGGCTAAATTTGCCCTCTTCTTTGTGTTTTGTCCTATGGTATATGCAAACATTGCTTCGTCTCTCTGAAAATGTTTTCATTATGGTATTATTCAAGTTGTTTACAATTTTCTGGGCCTATGTTGCTTAAATTACAAAACTACTTAATAATTGTTAATGGCATGAAATAACAATTTGTGTACTCTTGTATACTGCATCACAAACTCAAGAATTGCAAGAATTCATGTTGTTTACTGGTGAAAAGGTAAATTTCCATTTGAAACGTGAACCTCT
>NW_016875260.1:0-299 GCF_001698545.2 Rhinopithecus bieti
TGGGGGATGAAATAACCGGTACAGCAAACCTCTGTGATGTGAGTTCACCTGACGTCAAAGAGGGAAGAAATGTCAGTCTCTGATATCTCAGACACTGCATCCATGAGACTAAACAAAATGCTATTTTTTAAGAGGAAAATGTTAGGCACAGAATAAAAAATTAGTTTTTAGGATTTGAAAACAAATGCAGATGTGAAAACCTCAATAGAAGTAAAGTCAATAGAAGCTTTAAAACAGCTGCTTGAAGACATCCCCAAGAAGAAAAATGATAATAATAAAGCATAAGAATAGGAACAGAC
>NW_016875261.1:0-1118 GCF_001698545.2 Rhinopithecus bieti
TTCGTTTTATAAGAAATAATATTAAGAAAATTCATAAAAAGAGCCAGCAATATACTTTCACTTCCAGATTTACTCTTTAAATCTAACGAAAATATGACAATCTTATTTGTGTTACCTTTGCAGTACCATAATTGCTCTCTGTGAGAAGGAAGTTATTTCTTATGAGGAATTCATATCCCTAACTCCTTTAAGTGCTTTTGGTATCAGATTAAATATTAATTTGAAGTACATCTGTGCTTATTCAGTTCAGCAGGTCCTGCTTAGAACACATTTTCATTTTGCAGCCATGGCCATATGCACTACATTGCTTTTCCACCAGGGATCACTATTTTGGAACACATAACAGACCCTTATGACCTTTGCATTATATTTTATGTACTTTTCTATCCAAGTCCATTTATAAAATTGGGACTTCTAGACTTAAAAACACAGGAAAATCTTGTAGTTTTCTTCTTTCTAAATCAAGTACCTTGAGTACCACTATCTTGGGACCAGCATCAAACATTAGATTTTAAAAATATTGTTCTCTGCTAGGAAGAGCTCATTATTTTACTAAATATAGAAGATATAGTATATCAGGCAGAGTAATATTTTTATATAAAATATCAACCTATCTTTTCTGGAATGCCAGAAACAGTCTTAGTTACTTAAGCCTCAACTATAAGATTTACACTTAAGGAATCTTGACATTTATTGTTATAATTGGACTCTTTATGAAAAAAAGAGACATTTTCCTAGATTGTGAATGATAATTATATATAACTGAATTTTACCTTGGTGTTTAAAGCAGCCATTTGACTACAATGAATATTTCTAGATTTCTACTAGCTTCTCTTTCATGAGAATGTCATGGTTAGGAATAAGGAATATCAGTCTAATTTGAATTGATTTATCTAGGAGTTGAAAGAGATATAGTCATTTCTCTTTCCCCAGCCACTTCACCATGAGCTCACTTCCACTCTTATTCCAACTCTGAAATGGATTAGATTTGTATTTGTTCCATGTCCAAAAGTAGACTTTAAACTCCTTGCATTTTCAGGTTGTATCTTACTCAATTTTGTAGTCCATGAAGTGCCCTGTATATAGTAATGAGTCAAATGTTTGCTGAACTGAAGTTC
>NW_016875262.1:0-1214 GCF_001698545.2 Rhinopithecus bieti
TAAAAGGTATTCAAATAGGAAGAGAGGAAGTCAAATTGTATGTTTGCAGATGACATTTAGAATACTCTGTCGTCTCAGCCCCAAAACTCCTTAAGCTGATAAGCAATTTCAACAAAGTCTCAGGATACAAAATTGATGTGCAAAAATCACAGGCATTCGTATATACCAATAATAGACAAACAGAGAGCCAAATCATGAGCAAATTCCCATTCACAATTGCTACAAAGAGAATAAAATACCTAGGAATCCAGCTTACAAGGGATGTGAAGGACCTCTTCAAGGAGAACTACTAACCACAGCTCAGGGAAATAAGAGAGGACACAAACAAATGGAAAACATTCCATGCTCATGGATAGGAAGAATCACTGTCATGAAAATGGCCATACTGCTCAAAGTAATTTATAGATTCAATGCTATTCCCATCAAGTTACCATTGACTATTTTTTTCACAGAATTAGAAAAAACTACTTTCAATCTCATATGGAACCAAAAGAGCCTGTATATACAAGACAATCCTAAGCAAAAGAACAAAACTGGAGGCATCATGCTACCTGACTTCAAAGTATACTACAAGCCTGCAGTAACCAAAACAGCATGGTACTGGTACCAAAACAGATATATAGACCAATGGAACAGAGCAGAGGCCTTAGAAATAACCCTACACGTCTACAACTATCTGATCTTTGACAAACTGGACAAAACCAGCAATGGGGAAAGTTTCCCTATTTAATAGTGTTGGGAAAATTGACTAGCTATATGCAGAAAACTGAAAGTGGATCCCTTCCTTACACTTCATACAAAATTAACTCAAGATGGATTAAAGATTTAAATATAAGACCCAAAACCATAAAAACCCTAGAAGAAAACCTAGGCAATATCATTCAGGGCTTAGGCGTGGGCAAAGACTTCATTACTAAAACACCAAAAGCAATTACAACAAAAGCCAAAATTGACAAGTGGGATCTAATTAAACTAAAGAGCTTCTGCACAGCAAAAGAAACAATCATCAGAGTGAACAGGCAATCTACAGAATGGGAGAAAATTTTTGCAATCTACCTATCTGACAAAGATCAAATATCCAGAATTTACAAGGAACTTAAGCAAATTTACAAGATAAAACAAACAACCTCATCAAAAAGTGGGCAAAGGATATGAACAGACACTTCTCAAAAGAAGACATTTATGTGGCCAACAAACATATGAAAAAAAAGCTC
>NW_016875263.1:0-622 GCF_001698545.2 Rhinopithecus bieti
TACAGCAGTTGGGGGGAAATATTTCACAACGAAAGAGTATGCACAAAAAAACAGGTGCAGAAGAATGTAGACAGAGTGCAGCCTTCGTGAGAAAGTAGGGGGCCAGTGCATTTACATTTCCAAAAAAAGTAAAATAAAAGTAACGTATGTAGGACTGTGAGTAGGGAATGGATTGGAAACGAAAATTTTCTGTGTAAATCTTTTATTTTAATGTCTTCTCTGTATGGCTGTATTACCTATTTTTAAATTAAACGGATTTTTTTAAGCGTGGGCGGTGGGATGTTTCTCTTTCCACTCACACCTTGCCCTAATTCCCCTTCCATGCCCTATAACTGTTTCCTCTTTGTTCTTGAAGAGTTATTTGATACACAAATACTGTGTGTGTGTTCTTGAACAGTTATTCCATACACAAATACAGTGTGTGTGTTGCACTCTCTAGATGAATTGGAATGATTCTTATCTAAATTATAACTTAATGCTTGCTTTGTGCCTGACGTTATTCAAAACTCTTTACATGAAGGATCATATTTAATTCTCATTATATGAGAAGAATTTCATGTCCATGAAGAAGACAGTAAGACCACTAGCACCTACATTTTTAAAAAATTATCCCCGGGCGCGG
>NW_016875264.1:0-1217 GCF_001698545.2 Rhinopithecus bieti
GACATCACCTGGACTCGGGAAGGGGAACATCACACACTGGGGTCTATTATGGGGAGGGGGATGGGGGAGGGATTGCATTAGAAGTTACACCTGAGATAAATGATGAATTGATGGGTGCTGACGAGTTGATGGGTGGAGCACACCAACATGGCACAAGTATACATATGTAACAAACCTGCACGTTATGCACATGTACCCTAGAACGTAAAGTATAATAAAAAAAAAAAAAAGAAAGAAAGACAAAAAAAGAAACTGAACAACCTGCTCCAGAATGACTACCGAGTACATAATAAAATGAAGGCACAAATAAAGTTGTTCTTTGAAACCAATAAGAACAAAGATACAACATACTGGAATCTCTGGGACACATTTAAAGCGAGGTGTGAGGGAAATTTATAGCACTAAATGCCCACAAGAGAAATCAGGAAAGATCTAAAATTGACATCCCTACCACCACACTTAAAAGAACTAGAGAAGCAAGAGGAAACACATTCAAAAGCTAGCAGAAGCCGAGAAATAACTACTGTCAGAGCAGAACTAAAGGAGATAGAGACACAAAAAAACCTCCAAAAAATCAATGAATCCAGGAGCTGGAATTCTGAAAATATCGAAAATGATAAAGGAGATATCGCCACTGACCCCACAGAAATAGAAACTATCATCAGAGAATAGTATAAACACTCCTACACAAAAAAAAAACCTAGAATGGATATTCCTGAAGACTTACACTCTCCCAAGACTAAACCAGGAAGAAATTGAATCCCTGAATAGACGTATAGCAGGCTCTGAATTTGAGGCAATAATTAATAGCCTACAACCAAAAAGACTCCAGGAGCAGGCGGATTCACAGTCGAATTCTACCAGAGGTACAAGGAGGAGCTCGTACCATTCTTTCTGAAACTATTCCAATCAATAGAAAAAGAGGGAATCCTCCCTAACTCATTTTATGAGGCCAACATCATCCTGATATGAAAGCGTGGCAGAGACACTAAAAAAAAGAGGATTTTTAGACCAATATCTCTGATGAATATCGATGCAAATATCCTCAATACAATAATGGCAAACCTAATCCAGCAGCATATCAAAAAGCTTATCCACCATGATCAAGTAGGCTTCATCCCCGAGGTGCAAGGAAAGATTCAATATATGCAAATCAATAAATGTAATCCAGTATATCAACAGAACTGAAGAGAAAAACCACATGATTATCTCAATAG
>NW_016875265.1:0-1398 GCF_001698545.2 Rhinopithecus bieti
TAATTAAAAATTTAAATATTTAAAGATTAACAACACTATATAGTACATCTGACATGCCAAGCAGTATTCTAAGCTCTTTACCTGTATTATGTCGTTTATTTTTTTTTAATTAATTGATTTTTTTTTTTTTACTATATTTTAAGTTCTAGGGTACATGTACACAACGTGCAGGTTTCATACATAGATATACATGTGCCATGTTGGTTTGCTGCACCCATCAACTCATCATTAACGTTAGGTATTTCTCCTAATGCTATCCCATGCACTTTCCAGTAACAAATCTATTGTGCCAAGTGATGCTTACTTGTATAGGATAAAAAAGCTGAAGTATTTTTCTAAAAATTTGAGTCGATGGTTTATAGTTGCTCGTCTTTAATATTAACTATTAATAGTCTAGCAGATTTTGCTAACACAAGTTGAGATGGAGCTGCCACTGGCTGCCTGAAAGCTCATTCTGCAATGCTCATTCTTGATTATCAAAATGCCGTATTTCAGCAGCAGTCGATCAAACACGACCTTGTTCTTGTTCTCATGGGAATCTAATCCTTGAGTCCCTTCTTTCCCCTTAAATTTGTCTGGCTCACAGACACATTCCATGAGCTGAAAATCTAACAATAAATTAATGAGAAAATTAGATCAGTTTGCATAACATTTGAAAAGGAATGTAACCTTTGTTTGCACAATATTCACAGTCAAGGTGGAATGGACAGATCAGTAACTGGAAGTGTGGTGTAGCACCTCACAGAACATGAATTCTCTAAAGAACCCTGGCAACCCATGTGAAAATGTTACCTGGAATCATCATTTTGAATAGAGCAAAATGCCGTTGGAAAAGAGGCTAGGGCTGAGCTGTGCAGCATCACTTGAGATCTGTGCATCCAGAAACTATAAGCACATCTTGAATACAGAAGACGCACCTCCCTGCTTTCACTGTAATATTTTAAATAGTGTGCTGGCTGGCTTAGCTTTTTAAAACAAATGTGTTTAATGTTTGTCAGGGAGAGGGTGAAACCACACAGGAACATTTACAGCAATATGTAAATTGACATTATATGGATTTTCTACTCTCCTAAAAAACTATTGGGAAAGTCACTTTTTTTCTGCATAAATATAGCAGCCCCTAAAATATATCTAAGCAGTTAAGGCTTCACCCCAATAGTTTGAGTAAACACATTTTTTTTTAACTTTTCCATGGAATTCAACTTTGAAGGTTTTACATAAGGTAATTCTGAAATGGTTCTACAGAGTTAATCCTGGGTCTTTTATTTATAAAGCATTAATCTCAGACTTTTAAAAAATGTGATTGTCTCAGATAATTTCTGAGAACAAATTGAGCTTCTAAGATTTAAAAGAAAGGATCCAATTCTGTTTATTTGTGGCCACCAAGCAGGTCAGCGG
>NW_016875266.1:0-1214 GCF_001698545.2 Rhinopithecus bieti
TCAAGTAAACAAAACAGATAAAATTAAAATAGAAATTTTGAATAAGATAATTAACAAGCTTAATCAAATAGATGCTAGAGAGCATTGTATCCAAGGAACAGTAAATATACATTGTCAAGTTGCTCTGACATACATCCAAAAAGTAACTGTATTATAACCCAGAAAGAAAATTAAAATTCATTTAAAATAAAAAAGTCATATAGGTCATTTTCTGTGAGTTCTTTACAATAAAACAAGAATTGAAAATATTTAAAACCAAATTATCCGTTTGACTCCAAAATAAAGTTATATTTAGAAAATATAAACTGTAATGAAAGGCCAGGCACAGTGACTCATGTCTGTAATCCTAACATTTTGTGAGGCTGAGATGGGAGAATCACTTGAGGCCAAGAGTTCAAGACCAGCCTGAGCAATGAAGTGAGACCTCCATCCCTGCAGAAAAACCTAAAAAATTAGCTGGGCATGATGGCACATACCTGTAATCCCAGCTACCTAGGAGAATCACTTGAGAACAGGAGTTTGAAGTTACAGTGAGTTATGGTAGCACACTGCATTCCAGCCTGGGTGACAGAGTGAGATTCTGTCTCTAATAAATAAACAAATTAATTAATTAAAATATAATGAAAGTAGTATAATAAATAATATTTAAAGCATTATATACAAAACCTGTGTGAGGAGCATCAAGTTCAAGATGGCAAATTGAGCACCCACATTTCCTTCATATTGATCTCCTAACAAAGGGTCTCAGAAAGAGTTATAAAATATGAAAGAAATAATAAGCCTAGAAGAAACCTTTTAAAGTATGTGGTTAAACAACGTAGAATTACAGAGAGCTTGTCAATTCATTATGGTTGCCAGATTAACCCTAGGAGCAAAACTGGGTAAAGATAACACTTACAGAAAAGAAATTACCAATTTCACTTGAGAATATATATATATATAGCTGGGCGCGGGGCCTCACACTTGTAGTCCCAGCATTTTGGGAGGCTGAGGTGGGTGGATCATGAGGTCACGAGTTCGAGACCAACCTGGCCAACACAGTGAAACCCCGTCTCTACTAAATCTGGGTGTGGTGGCAGGTGCCTGTAATCCCAGCTACTTGGGAGGCTGAGGCAGGAGAATAGCTTGAACCCAGGAGGTGGAGGTTGCGGTGAGCAGAGATCGCGCCACTGCACTATAGCCTGGGCGACAGAGCTAGACTCCATCTCAAAAAA
>NW_016875267.1:0-4283 GCF_001698545.2 Rhinopithecus bieti
AAGTCTCAGCAATGGCGGGCGCCCCTCCCCCAGCCTCATTGCTGCCTTGCGGTTAGATCGCAGACTGCTGTGTTAGCAATGAGGGAGTCTCCGTGGGCGTGGGACCCTCCCGGCCAGGTGTGGGATATAATCTCCTGGTGTGCCCGTTTGCTTAAAGCGCAGTATTGGGGTGGGAGTTACCCAATTTTCCAGGTGCTGTGTGTCTCAGTTCCCCTGGCTAGGAAAAGGGATTCCCTTCCCCCTTGCGCTTCCCAGGTGAGGCGATGCCTCGCCCTGCTTCAGCTCTCGCTGGTCGGGCTGCAGCAGCTGACCAGCACTGATTGTCTGGCACTCCCTAGTGAGATGACCCCAGTACCTCAGTTGAAAATGCAGAAATCACCGGTCTTCTGTGTCACTTGCGCTGGGAGTTGGAGACTGGAGCTGTTCCTATTCGGCCATCTTGCTCCGCCCCCCCCAATCAACTATTGTAGGTAGAGACTTCAATACCTTTTATCAGTAATTGACAGATTTAGCAAGCATAAAATCAATAAGGATATAGTTAAACACAAGATCATGAATCAGTTGTATCTAATTGATATTTATGGAATACTTCATCCAACAACAGCAGAATACACACTCTTTTCAAGCTTACACAAATTATTCATCAAGATAGATGACATTCTAGGCTATAAAACACACCTTAAAAATTTAAAAGAATAAATATCATGCAAAGTATGCTCTCAGACCACAGTGGAATTAAATCAGAAATCAACAAGCGACAGATAACTGGAAAACCCCCCAAATACTTGAAGGTATAAATAACGCACTTAACAATTAATATTGTTAAAATGATCATACAGCCCAAAGCAATCTACAGATTCAATGTTATCCCTATTAAAGTACCAACTTAATTTTTTTACCGAATTAGAAAAAAACAATTCTAAAGTTCTTGTGAAACCAAAAAAGATCCTGAATAGCCAAAGTAATCCTATGCAAAAATAATACAACTGGATGCATCATATTATCTGATTTAGAATGATACTACAATCTATAGTAACCAAAACAGCATGATATTGGAATAAAAGTAGACACATAGATCAATGGAACCGAATAAAAAACCCAGAAGTAAAGGCACATATTTACAGCCAACTGGTGTTTGACAAAATCAACAAGAACGTACACTGGGAAAAGGACATTCTTTTCAATAAATGGTGCTGAGAAATTGAGCTGTCATTTGCAGAAGAATAAAATTGGACCACTGCTTCTCTCTATATACAAAAATCCACTCAAGATGAATTAAAGACTTAAATGTAAGACATGAAATTATAAAAATACTGGAAGGAAACCTATGGAAAACTCTTCTGGACATTTGTCTGGGCAAAGAATCAATGACAAAAACCCCAAAAGAACAGGTAACTAAAACAAACATAGACAAATGGGACTTAATTAAACTAAAGAGCTTCTGTGTAGCAAAATAACTAATCAACAGAGCAAACAGACAACATGCAGAATGGGAGAAAATATTTGCAAACTAAGCACACATCAGGGGACTAGTATCCAGAATTTTCAAGGAACTCAAACAATTCAACAACAATAACAACAAAATTATCCCATTAAAAAGTGAACAAAGAACATTAATAGATACTTTTCAGAAGACATACAAATGGCCAACAGGCATATGAAAAATGCTGAACATCACTAATCACCAGAGAAATGTAAATTAATATCACAATAAGATATCATCTTACACTAGTTAGAATGGCTATTTCTTTGGAATGGCTATTTTTAAAAACACAAAATATAACAGATATTCATGAGGATGTGGAGAAAAGGGAACTCATACACTGTTGGTAGAAATGTAAATTAGTAAAACATCTATGTAAAACATTATGGAGACTTATCTAAGAACTAAAAGTAGAACTACCAGTCAATCCAGCAATCCCACTGCTAGGTATCTACTCAAAGGAAAAGGAAGAATTACATCAAAAAGATACCTGCACCTGTATGATTACTGCAGCACTATCTACAATAGCAAAGATATGGAATCAACCTAACTATCCATCAATGAATGATTGGATGAAGAAAATGTGGTATGTATACATAATGGAATACTATTAAACCATAAAAAGAATAAAATCATGTCTATTGCAGCAACACAATGAACTGGAGTCCATTGTCTTAACTGATACAAGTCAGACACAGAAGGATAAATAACACATGTTCTCACTTATAAGTGGGGAGCTAGATAATGTATATACATAGATGTAGAGTGTGGAATTATAGACAATGGAGATTCAGAAGGCTAAGTGGGTTGGAGGGTTATGGATGATGATAAATTACTTAACAGGCACAATGTGTATTATACAGATGATTGACACCCAGAAAATCCTGACTTTACCACTACATAATTTATACATGTAATAAAATTACATTTGTATCCCATAAAATTAGATAAATAAAATTAAAATAAACAAAATGGCAGCAGTAAGTCTTTACCTCTCAATAATTACTTTGAATATACATAGATTAAATTTTTCAATCAAAAGACAGAGAGTGACTGAATGGAAAAAAATGAATACCCAACTACATGTTACCTACAAGAGACTCACTTCAATTTAAGGACACACAGAACTGAAAGTGAAAAGATGAAAAAAGATATCTCATGCAAATGGAAACGAAAATAGAACAGGAGTAGCTGTACTTAGATTAAATCGACTTTAAGTACAAAACTGTAAAATTAGACAGAGAAGGACAGTATATAATGATAATGGTGTCAATCCATCAAGTGGACATAAAAATTGTAAGTATACTTGCACTTAACATAGGAGTACCTAAATATATAAAGGATATTAATGAATCTGAAGGGCAAGATGGACTATAATACAATAATAGCAGGGGACACTGGGAGGCCAAAGTGGGCGGATCACGAGGTCAAGAGATCGAGACCATCCTGACCAACATGGTGAAACCCCATCTCTACTAAAAATACAAAAAGTAGCTGGGCGTGGTGGTGCATGCCTGAAGTCCCAGCTACTCAGGAAGCTGAGGCAGGAGAATCACTTGAACCTGGGAGGTTGAGGTTGAGGGGGGCTGAATTTTGCCCCTGCCCTTCAGTTTGATGAAAGGGGAAACCCCACCCAAAAAAAAAAAAAAAAAAAAAAAAAAAGCAGGGGACATTAAGTCTGACTTTTAACAATGAACATATCCAGAGAGAAAATCAACAAGGAAAACTTGGACTTAAACTGTACTTTAGCCCAAGGGTAACTATCAGGCATACAGAAAGAATTCCGTCCAACAGCAGGAGAATATACATTATTTTTAAAACTCACACAGAGCATTTCCAGAAGATCATATGCTAGGCCTCAAAACAATCTTAACACATTTCAAAAGACTGAAATTATATAAAGTATCTGACCACAATGGTACAAAACTAAAAATAAATAACAGAAAAAAATTTGAAAACTTCACAAATACATGAGAATTAAACCACATACTTCTAAACATCGATGGATCAGTGAAGAAATTAAAAGGAAAATTTTAAATATCTTGAGACAAAATGGAAACACAATATAACAAAACTTACGGGATGCAGCAAAAGTAGTTCTAAGGGGAAAGTATAGACCAATAAATACCTGTAACAAAAAAGAAGAAAGTCTCACATGAATAACCTAATATTACAACTCAAGGAACTGGAAAAAAAACAAATTAAGCCCAAAGTCAGAGGAAGGAAGGAAATAATAAAGATTTGATTAGAAATAAATTAAATAGAGACTAGAAATACAATAGAAAAAATCAAGGAATTGAAGAGTGAGTTTTTTGAAAATATAAAAAAAGTGACAAAACATTAGACTAAAAAAAGACGAATGACTTAAATAAATAAAAGCAAGGATGAAAAAGAAGACATTATAACTGATACCACAGAAATTGAAAAGATCATAAAAGACCACCATAAAAAATTATACACCAACATATTGAATAACCTACAAGAAATGGATAAATTCATAGACACATACACCTACTAACACCGAATTATGAAGAAATAAAAAATCTGAGCAGAACAATAATGAGTAAGGAGAGTGAATTAGTAATAAAAAGTCTCCCATAAAGAAAGGCTCAGAATGATTTATAATCCTTTGGGTATATACCCAGTAAAGGAATTGCTGGGTCAAATGGTATTTCTGTTTCTAGGTCCTTGAGGAATCGTAACACTGTCTTCCACAACAGTTGAACTAATTTACACTCCCATCAACAGTGTAAAAGCATTCCTATTACTCCACAGCCTCACCAGCATCTATTGTTTCCTG
>NW_016875268.1:0-670 GCF_001698545.2 Rhinopithecus bieti
TTCTCTCTCTCTCTCTCTCTCTTCTCTCTCTCTCTCTCCTTGACTATTCTTTATTATTTTGTAAACAATGTAAGATTTTAATTATATACATAGGCAATAGCTAAAAGTAAAAAATGAAAATCTGTAGCACATCCTCCCTAACACAAGTGCTACTACTATTTTGCTATGTGGCCTCCCGAAAGCTTGTTTTTACTATGCAGTGGATTGTTTGCATAGTTGCAATCATATTGAGACTGTGATGTAATAGGAGGCAAATAGCCTGGGGGGTAAGACAAAGTTGAGTTCAAGTCCTGACTTTGTAGTCATGCGTTGTGTGTTTGGCCTAATTTCTTAATCTCTCTTGACTTATATTTCTTTTTCTGGAAAATGAAAGTAAGTGATACTAGCTGGGTATGATGGCTCATGCCTGTAAACCCAGCACTTTGGGAAGCCAAGGCAGGTGAATCACTTGAGCTCAGGAGTTGAAGACCAGCCCAGAAAACACAGTGACACCTAATTTCTACACAAAATACAAACAAACAAACAAAAATTAGCCAGGTATGGTGGCACACACCTGTGTGTGCTCAGGGGGCTGAGGCAAGAGAATCACCTGAGTCTGGGAGGTCGAGGCTGCAATGAGAGCCATGATCATGCCATTGCACTCCAGCCCAGGTGACAGAGTGAGACATTG
>NW_016875269.1:0-623 GCF_001698545.2 Rhinopithecus bieti
AGCTCTGTGGTCTGGGCTGTGCTTGACTGGACAGGGCTGAGCTCCATGGTCTGGGCTGTGCTTGGCTGGTCTGGGCTGAGCTCTGTGGTCTGGGCCGTGCCTGGCTGGGCTGGGCTGAGCTTTGTGGTCTGGGCTGAACTCCATGGTCTGGGCTTGGCTAGTCTTGGCTGAGCTCTGTGGTCTGGGCTATACTTGGTTGGTCTGGGCTGAGCTCCATGGTCTGGGCTGTCCTTGGCTGTGCTGGGCTGTGCTTGGCTGGTCTGGGCTATGCTCTGTTGAACTGGGCTGAGCTCCATGGTCCAGGCTGATTTGCTTTAATGTGACCCCCAGAGCAAATGCCAGAGAAAAGGCAAGTAGGCAAGGCAAAAAAAACTTTATTTACAAGCCAATGTGAAGGAGGGAGCGAGGTTCACCGGTCTCTGGCGGTGGAGGCCGAAGAAGTCGCTCCGGCGTTCTCGGGCGAGGTTCCCAGGTCCGCACAGGAGCAGGGGCCAAGGAAGTTCGCACCGGCGTTCTCGAGCGAGGTCCCTGGGTCCCGCGTACGAGGAGGGGCCGAGGAAGCTCGCCCCGGCGCTCTCGGACGAGGTTCCTGGGTCCCGCGCACAAGGAGGGGCCGAGGAAGC
>NW_016875270.1:0-1773 GCF_001698545.2 Rhinopithecus bieti
GCCCTCTCTGAAGAGATCTTGTTACCATATCCTCAGCCTACCAGCATCTGCAATCTCTTTTATGTCCTTGACTGGACTCAGGGATCCAAGAGTCAGAAACAAGTTCTGCTAGGGCTCTTACTTGCTACAGCTGAATACGATGAGTATTTGGTGTATGACATCTATCACATCAGCCTCATTGCAGAAACACATCTTTTATGATATTAGCCAAAATAGTTTAGTGGTTTGTTTGTTTGTTTGTTTTAGAACAAAACCTTAATAATTGGGATGTGGCTAGAAGAAGAGAGTTTTTTGATTAGTAGTTTGATAATGGTATTTATATTATTTTCTTCTGCCTACATTTGTCTTTTTTTCTGTGAATTTGAACCTAGGATAGACAGCTAGAACAAGGGCGAAAGTGGGGAGTGATAATACTACAAGCATCTAGAATGACTGATATTGACATCTGGTGCTAGGTGCTGTAGGGGAGGCATAGACAGAGGGAGGGGCATCCTGTCCTCCGGGATTTATAATGCAAAGAGAGAGTCTCTTATAATGTAAAGGGAGATACTTACAAAGTAGGGGAATCAGTGACTTGATTGTGGTGATGGTTGCACAACTCTGTGAATATATTAAGAACCATTGGATTAGTCACTTTAAATGGGTGCATTGTATGATATATAAATTATATCTCAATAAAGCTGTTAAAAAAGAAAAGACAAAGTGAAAGAAAGGGTTCATGCAATCTGGAGAGTCTGGGGCCAGAGCACATTATTGTTATGTGAGTCTTTAGGTCACAGAAGATCAAAAGAAGGGGTTGATGTAAAACATGGCTCTTTTGTGGGAACAGTGTGTGTAGCTCAGCTGATAAAAGAGACTTCCCTGAAACCCCTTTAAGCCTGCAAGCACCATCTCTGCATTTTTTTCCTCTAGTGCATAAACAATGATGGAAAAGGGCCTGCCTTTTCTTACAGCTGCAGCCATTTCGCCTTACAGACTGGTAAAAGTTGAACTGAGACCACAGACACGATGATTGTGGAGTCTGTTTGCCATCCTAGGCTGTCAGTAGAAGAAGCAGGGTGCTAGAGAGAATGAGGGGATAAGACACAGAGCAGTTCAGAACTCTTAGCATTCTTTGAAGGTGATGTTAAATGTTCCAGGAAACTGAATGCTTTTAGAGAGAGATGGAAGGGTGCATCTGTTAAGAATTAAAGTGAAGAGGTCTGACTCATCTGTGTCTCATAAGAAATTTAAAACTTTTCCTTTATTATGTAAATTTTAAAACGTACAGAAAATAGGGAGAATAGAATAATAACTTCCCATATAGCCATCACTCTGAGAGGTGGGCTCCATAACTAGTTGAAATAACTACACTGTACCTTATCATTTTACTCTGCAAAATAATATTCAAAAAAAGTAACGATACTGAAACAAAATGCCAGAAATGGCATAGATGTCCATTTTAATTTCAGATTATGATAAAATCACTTGTGCAATTTTTTTTTGTTATTCAGTTCGAAAGCATAATGTCTTTGATAAATCTGAATGGGTAACTTTATTCTTCCATTCATATATTAAAAAGTTTTGGCTGGGCACGGCGGCTCACGCCTGTAATCCCAGCACTTTGGGAGGCTGAGTTGGGCAGATCACGAGGTCAGGAGTTCGAGACCAGCTTGGCCAACATGGTGAAACCCCATCTCTACAAAAAAATACAAAAATTAGCCAGGCATGGTGGTGCGTGCCTATAATCCCAGCTGTTCAGGAGGCTGAGGCAGGAGAATTGCTTGAACCCAG
>NW_016875271.1:0-1823 GCF_001698545.2 Rhinopithecus bieti
GCTGTAAATCCGTCTGGTCCTGGGCTTTTTTTGGTTGATAGATTATTACAGCCTCAATCTCAGAACTTGTTATTGGTCTATTCAGGGATTCCACTTCTTCCTGTTTCAGTCTTGGGAGGGTGTATGTGTCCAGGGATTTATCAATTTTTTCTAGATTCTGCAGTTTATTTGCATCCAGGTGTTTACAGTATTCTCTGATGGCCATTTGTATTTTGTGGGTCAGTAATGATATCACATGTATCATTTTTTATTGTGTCTATTTCATTCTTCTTTCTTTTCTTCTTTATTAGACTAACTAGTGGTCTTTTCTTAAAATTTTCAAGAAACTGCCCCTGGATTCATTGATTTTTTTTTTTTTCAAGGGTTTTCATGTCTCTATTTTGTTCAGTTCCACTCAGATCTTAGTTATTTCTTGTATTCTGCTAGCTTTGGGATTTGTTTGCTGTTGCTTCTCTAGTTCTTTTAGTTGAGATGTTGGTTTGATAAGTTGAGCTCTTTCTAGCTGTTTGATGTGGGCATTTAGTGTTATAAATTTCCCTCAACATTGCTGCATCCAGAGATTCTAGTACATTGTTTGTTCATATTGGTTTCAAAGAACTTCATTTCTACCTTAATTTCATTATTTACCCAGGAGGCATTCAGGAGCAGGTTGCTCAATTTCCATGTAGTTGTGTCATTTTGAGTGAATTCCTTAATCCTGAGTGCTAATTTGATTGTGCTGTGGTCTGAGAGACTGTTTGTTATGATTTTAGTTCTAGTGTATTTGTGGAGGTGTGTTTTACTTCCAATTATGTGATCGACTTTAGAGTCAGTGCCATGTGGCACCAAAAGAATGCATACTCTGTTGTTTTAGGTAGAGAGTTCTGTAGATATCTATCAGGTCCACTTGATCCAGAGCTGAGTTCAAGTCCTGAATATCATTGTTAATTTTCCGACTCAATGATCTGTCTAATATTGTCAGTGTCATGTAAAAGTCTCCCATTATTATTGTGTGGGAGTCCAAGTCTCTTTATAGGTCTCAAAGAATTTCTTTCATGAATCTCTGTGCTCCTGTGTTGGATACATATATATTTAGGATAATTAGCTCTTCTTGTTGAATTGATCCCTTTAACATCATGTAATACCCTTCTTTCTCTTTCTTTCTTTTTTTTTTTTTTTTTTTGTTGTTGTTTAAAGTCTTTTTGGTCATAAACTAAGATTGCAATAGATTGCTTCTACCTGCTTTCCATTTACTTGGTAAATTTTCCTCCATCCTTTTATTTTGAGCCTATGTGTGTCTTTGCACATGAGATGGGTCTCTTGAATTCAGCACACCATGGGTCTTGACTCTTTATCCACCTTCCTATTCTGTGTCTTTTACTTGGGGGATTTTGCTAATTTCCATTAAGGGTTAATATTGTTATATGTGAATTTGATCCGGTCATCATGATGCTAGCTGGTTATTTTGCAGACTGGTTGATGTAGTTGGTTCATAGTATCACTGGTCATTGTATTTCATTGTGTTTTTGTAGTGGCTGGTAATGGTTTTTCCTTTCCATATTTAGTGCTTTCTGCAGAAGCTGTTGCAAGGCAGGCTTGGTGCTGACAAATTCCCTCAGCATTTGCTTGTCTGAAAAATGATTCCAATTCTCCTTTGCTGATGAAGCTTAGTTTGACCCAATATGAAATTTTGGGTTGAAAATTCTTAAAGAATGTTGAATATTGGCCCCCAATCTCTTCTGGCTTGTAGGGTTTCTGCTGAGAAGTCTGCCATTAATCTGATGGGCTTCCATTTGTAGGTGACCTGGCCTTTCTCTGTGGCTGCCCTTAACATTTTTTTTCGT
>NW_016875272.1:0-1519 GCF_001698545.2 Rhinopithecus bieti
AATAAAAAATAAATAAATAAATAAAGTATAAGGTTTGGATAGGGGGAAGATAAAGAAATAACTTCCTATTTCTGTATTTCTCTTACAATAATGTCAGACTTATTAAAGGACTCACTTCTCGACCCTGGTTCATTCATTAAACACCTATTGGCCGGGCGCGGTGGCTCAAGCCTGTAATCCCAGCACTTTGGGAGGCCGAGATGGGCGGATCACGAGGTCAGGAGATCGAGACCATCCTGGCTAACACTGTGAAACCCCGTCTCTACTAAAAAAAAATACAAAAAACTAGCCGGGCGAGGTGGCGGGCGCCTGTAGTCCCAGCTACTCCGGAGGCTGAGGCAGGAGAATGGCGTAAACCCGGGAGGCGGAGCTTGCAGTGAGCTGAGATCCGGCCACTGCACTCCAGCCCGAGCGACAGAGCGAGACTCCGTCTCAAAAAAAAAAAAAAAAAAAAAAAAAACACCTATTTGTTGAATGCCACTCCATGCCAGACCCTAGACTGAGCTGTGGGGATACAACAGTAAACCTGAGAAACGTGATCCCAGCCTTCACAAAGATTATGTTCTAGATAGGGAGGCACACAATAAACACAGAAACAAATCCACCCACAATAATAGCTTGTGATAGGTGCAATAAAAGAAACAAATAGAGTGCTATGATAGAAAAGAAGACATTACTTTCACTAAACAGACAGAAAAATGGAAATTAAATTCAATAAAATACTATTTCATACATACCACAATGGCAAAAACTTCAAAGTTAAATAATGCCAAGTAGTGGCCAGGATGCAGAGAAATAAGAACCAACATATACTGTTTGTTTTGTTTTGTTTTGTTTTGTTTTTGAGACGGAGTCTTACTCTATCGCCCGCCCAGGCTGGAGTGCAGTGGCGCGATCTCAGCTTACTTCAACCTCCACTTCCCAGGTTAAAGCAATTCTCCTGCCCATCTCCTGAGTAGCTGGGACTACAGTTACCACCACCATGCCCCACTAATTTTTGTATTTTTAGTAGAGATGGGGTTTCACCATGTTGTCCAGGCTGGTCTCGAACTCCTGACCTCAAGTGATCCACCTGCCTCGGCTTCCCAAAGTGTTGGAATTACAGGCGTGAGCCACTGTGCCCCACAAGAATCAACATATACTGTTGGTAAGGCATATAAACTGGAACAACTACTGGGAGAATAATTTGGTAATTTCTAGTAAAGTTAAGAGGTGCCTACCCTACAGCAATTTTATATATAGATAGAATCTAAGGCTGGCGCCTTAGTTTCTGTAAGTTCTGAGACATCCCTGGATTGCCTCTGGTTTAAGCTGTACTGGGTGTGTTTGTACCCTATACCCCTAAAGGATCTTAATCAAGGCAATGGTGGTGGCTCACGCCAGTAATCCCAGCACTTTGGGAGGCTGAGGTGAGAGGATCGCTTGAACCCAGTTTGAGACCAGCCCTGGCAACATAGCGAGACCACGTATCTACACACACACAAAAAAACATCAGCCAGGGGCCGGGCGCGGTGGCTCA
>NW_016875273.1:0-1400 GCF_001698545.2 Rhinopithecus bieti
CAAGTGATTCTCCTGCCTCAGCCTTCCGAGTAGGTAGGACTACAGGTGTGTGCCACCATGCCCAGCTAATTTTTGTATTTTTAGTAGAGACGGTTTCACCATGTTGGCCAGGTTGGTCTCGATCTCTTGACCTCGTGATCCGCCCACCTCAGCCTCCCAAAGTGCTGGGATTACAGGTGTCAGCCACCGCACCTAGCCTAGAGTGTACTTTTAAACAAGATGATGGAAGCCTCACTGAGAAGATGACATTTGAGTAAAGGAGGGGAGATGGGGGGGCCTGTGGGGATCTGGGGCAAGAGCGTTGGCCGAGAGCACAGCAAGTGCAACGCTGCTAGTGAGGTGCATGCCTGGCGTGGGTGAGGGTAACCGAAGCAACCAGTGTGGGCGTCATGGAGGACCTGTGTGTGTTTTGCAGGTACAGCATGAGATGGGGTCAGGGGTTGGAGGAAGCAGATCAGTTAGGGCCTGTAGGCCCTGGGGAAGCCTCTGGCTTATACTCTGTGTGGGAGCCACAGGAAGCTTCTGAACAGAGGAGGGACAGGATCCAATTCAGGGGTTCATAGATTTCCTCTGCCTGCATAAAGAGAAGAGGCTGTGAGGGGCAGAGGGGGTCACCAGGACACCAGAGAGGAAGCTGCTGCAAAGTCCAGGGGAGAAATGGTGGAGGACAGGACGAGGGGGTGGGCAGAGGAATGGCTGAGAAGGGAATAGGGTCCATGTCCTCCCTAGACTCTTTGTCTTCCAGTTTTGGCCAATCTTTTTTTTTTTTTTTCTTCGGTCCTGTCTTTTTTATTATTTTTTTGAGACAGAGTCTCGCTTTGTTACCCAGGCTGGAGTGCAGTGGCGTGATCTTGGCTCACTGCAAGCTCTGCCTCCCGGGTTTACGCCATTCTCCTGCCTCAGCCTCCCGAGTAGCTGGGACTACAGGCGCCCGCCACCATGCCCGGCTAATTTTTTGTATTTTTTTTAGTAGAGACGGGGTTTCACCATGTTAGCCGGGTTGGTCTCGATCTCCCGACCTCGTGATCTGCCTGCCTCGGGTTCCTAAAGTGTTGGGATTACAGGCGTGAGCCATTTTTTTGTTTTGTTTTGTTTTAGAGAGAATCTCACTGTCACCCAGGCTGTAGCGCAGTGGCACCATCTTGGCTCACTGTGACCTCCACCTCCTGGGTTCAAGTGAATCTCCTCCTCAGCCTCCCAAGTAGCTGGGATTACAGGCGTGTACCACCATGGCCAGCTAATTTTTTTTGTTTTGTTTTGTTTTTTGAGACGGAGTCTCACTCTGTTACCCAGGCTGGAGTGCAGTGGCACGGTCTCGGCTCATTGCAACCTCCGCCTCCTGGGTTCAAGCGAGTCTTCTGCCTCAGCCTGCCGAGTAGCTGGGACTACAGGCACGTGCC
>NW_016875274.1:0-668 GCF_001698545.2 Rhinopithecus bieti
TTTTTTTTTTTAGTAGAAATGGGCATCTGTATGTTGCCCAGACTTGTCTTGAACTTCTGGGCTTAAGTGATCCTCCTGCTTCGGCCTCCCAAAGTGCTGGGATTACAGGCATGAGGCACCATGACTGGCCTTACTGGCCTCTCGAACCTGCCAACAATCGGGGCGGCCTCTGCCAGGGGCATTTTCATCTGAGTTCAGTCCAGAAGGAATGCCCAGTGTGGCTGCTGCATCTTGTTGTGGGCACCTTGACTTTCTGTGATGCTTCCCTTTTGACTTCAAGGTAAATAATCTGGGTCTTGGGTCTGGGAGGTTACCTGTCTGAGGGCAATAATTTGATGAACTTTAAATTCTTGTTAAAAAATTTTATGGGTGGGCACAGTGGCTCATGTCTGTAATCCCAGCACTTTGGGAGGCCTAGGCAGGTGGATCACCTGAGGTCAGGAGTTTGAGACCAACCTGGCCAACACGGTGAAACTCCATCTCTACTAAAAATACAAAAATTAGCCAGGTGTGGTGGCACACCTACTAGCTACTTGGGAGGCTGAGGCAGGAGAATCACTTGAACTTAGGAGGTCGAGGTTGCAGTGAGCCGAGATCAGGCCATTGCGCTCCAGCCTAGACAACAAGAGTGAAACTCCATCTCGGGGAGGAAAAAAAAAAAAAACCTT
>NW_016875275.1:0-613 GCF_001698545.2 Rhinopithecus bieti
TATGGATGGACCCTGCTTCCTACTGCGACATGGCGTTGTGGCGATAGGACGTCTGGGACTGGCCTTTTCTACCTCAGCATTGCTTCCTCCTTCATGTGAACCCCATCTCGTCCCCTCACCCAATAAGGCCCATTAGCATGTTTCCCCTTCTTCTGGCTAATTTGCATAATTATTCACTACCTTTTCCCTAGAACCAAATCATGGTAATGATTTTCTCAAGTAAGCGTCCCATAATTCTCTTGAGTCTATCATACACACTCACTACCAAGTTTGCCCTCAAATTATTGCATCATGTTAAACATATACAGACAGAGAGAGAGGACACACTTTTCAACAGAGAATCAGAGGGGGTTGGGGCTGAAGTGCATACAAGACAGTACAGAGTTCAACCATCCAAGCCCTACCAGAGCATGAAGATACTTTTTGTATTGCAGAGTAAGTTCCTCAACAGTCAGAATTTGTCCCTGAAGAAGGTTAAACCTTAAACACATGCTTCAAAAAACCAAAACAAAATAACCAGAAAAAAAAAAGGGGGGGAAGCAAAGAAAAAGAAAGAAAAAAGAAGAAAACCAAAAGAAACTCTAAGCCTAAGGGCTTAAAATTAGAGGCATAG
>NW_016875276.1:0-670 GCF_001698545.2 Rhinopithecus bieti
TAAATTCAACCTAGTATTTTGGAAGTCTGTTGAGTTAAAAGTATAGTTTAAGTTGAAAGCTTAGTTAATAGTATTTACCAATATTAATTTCTTAGTTTTGACAAAAGTGCATGGTTATATAGGATGTTAATATTAGGGGAAGCTGGGTAAAGGATAGACAGGGATTCCATACTGTCTTCCCAACTTTTGTTTAAACCTAAATTCATTTCCAAATAAAAGGCTTTTAAAAATACTTTATTTGTGTAACTCTGGTAAACAGTTCATCTCGCTAAGCCACTCATTTTGTTGATGAGGCCTAGAACCCTAAGAGGGTAGGAGTTCAGTACCACCAGGCAAATTAGTGACACATCTTGTGCTTCCATGTTTAATATTTTCTCGGCTGTCTGTATTCACCACAGATCCTGATAAAGTAAGCTTCATAAAGTAGGTGCCAAGCTGGGCATAGTGACTCAACATCTGTAATTCCAACACTTTGGGAGGCTGAGGCAGGAGGGTGGCTTGAGGCCAGGAGCTTGAGACCATCCTGGGCAACATAGCAAGACCCCATCTTTACTACTACTACTACTACTACTACTACTACTACTACTACTACTAAAGTAGATGCCAGTTAATGCTTTTGACTACTACTCCTACTCCTACTACTCCTACTACTCCTACTACTACTACTAAA
>NW_016875277.1:0-1399 GCF_001698545.2 Rhinopithecus bieti
GAGCCACTGCACCTGGCCTGAAGTTTTAATGAATAGTATATACCAGGTTGACAATAAGGAAATGAATGTAAAGTTACAAAGCTATTTTTTTTCTCCAAGATGTCTTTTCCTCACTGCTAATTTGATTATTCAGGCATCTATTTCATTCGTTTACAAATTTATTCAGGTAGTATTTACTAGGATCCTATTATGAGCTAGAAGTGAAGTTCTGGAAAGGTAGACTGAGACTAGATGGGCTGGCATTGTCTTCCATGCTAAGCAGCTGGGGTTTTGTTATATATACATGGGAGTAATATATTTTATTTTGTGCTTTACAGTGCCAATGGCAGTGCAGGCAGCAGACTAGATGGGGAGAGACTAGAGGCAAACAGATCATCTGGAAGAGCTAATGAGCCTGAATTGTCTACAATTATGTGCCCTTTATGAATAGAGGGCAAATAACATATAATGTAAAACATGATCTTTATGACCATAAGTGCTAACACTAGGCAAACAGCACTGCAATAAGACAAAATAACTTTCTGAAATTGGAGGGGAGGGAGAAATGAAGGCAAATGAGTAAAGTTAAAAAATACATCAGTTGTTTCTACACCTGCAGGGTGAGCTATGCCTGCCTGGTTCATGGTGATCAGTATATGAACTCCTCATTACTAGTGCATGTAATGCATGATTGAATAAACTGCAAACAGCATCTATCAAGAAGTAGTCAAATGACTGGATGATAATGTTGGCTGATGTTGCCAGACTCAGCCAAGAAAAATCACTATAAGGATTTTCTTCAGCATGTTGTTAATGTCATCATTTAGCAAACTTCTTCTTCTTTTTTTTTTTTTTTTTGAGATAGGATCTTGCTCTGTTGCCCAGGCTGGAGTGCAGTGGCTCAGTCATAGTTCACTACAGTCAAACTCTTTGGCTCAAGTGATTCTCCCATTTCAGCCTCTTGAGTAGCTGGGACTACTGGTGCACGCCACCATGCCCAGCTTATTTATTTACTTATTTATTTGTAGAGATAGGGTCTTGCTCTTTTGCCTAGGCTGGTCTTGAACTCCTGGCCTCAAGCGATCCTGCCACCTTGGCCTCTCAAAGTGCTGGGATTACAGACATGAGGCACTGCACCCTGCCCCATTTAGCAAACTTCTAAGTCAGCTCTCTCTACCTGCCTCCTTACAAACATTTAACATTTAAATTCATAATACTGACTATAGGAATGATTGCCCATGAGATTCTGTTATTGGTATGTGAACACAATCCTGACTTATACTGACTACTATGTTCATGAATTCATGGAAGCAAAGATTGAGAAGGATCCTTAAAGGTCATGTGGTCCAAATTCCTATTTAATCTGCATAGCAATTAATTTTCAAAAAAATTTGGAGCTAACTAAAATATATATCTTTAG
>NW_016875278.1:0-298 GCF_001698545.2 Rhinopithecus bieti
TAAATAAAAAGCTTCTGCAGCCTGTAATTCCAGCAACTCATGAGGCTGAGGTGGGAGGACAGCTTAAGGCCAGGAGTTTGAGAGAAACTAAGTTATGTTGTGTAGAGACTGGGCAACATAGCAATACTCATCTCCAAAAATATGAAAACAAAACGTTTAGCTAGGCATGGTGGCATATGCCTGTAGTTCCAGCTAGTAGGCTGAGGTAGGCGGGTTACTTCAGTCTAGGAGTTCCAGGCTGCAGTGAGCTATGATTGTGCCACTGCACTCTAGCCTGGGTAACAGAAAAGCCATCTCT
>NW_016875279.1:0-1589 GCF_001698545.2 Rhinopithecus bieti
TTTTTTGAGACGGAGTCTCACTTTGTTGCCTAAGCTGGAGTGCAGTGGCACGTTCTCAGCTCACTGCTGCCTCCCAGGTTCAAGCAATTCTCCTACCTCAGCCTCCTGAGTAGCTGGAATTACAGGCGTGTGCCACCCCACCCAGCTAATTTTGTATTTTCAGTAGACACGGGGTTTCACCATGTTGGCCAGGCTGGTCTTGAACTCCTGGCCTCAAGTGATCTGCCTGCCTTGGCCTCCCAAAGTGCTGAGATTACAGGCGTGAGTCACTGTGGTCAACCCTGCTCTGATCTTTATTATTGCTTTTCTTCAATGAATTTTGGGTTTGGTTTGTTCTTGCTTTTATAGTTCCTTGAAGTTTACCAATTGGTTGTTTATTTAAAATTTTCCATTTTCTTGATCTAACCATCTATTGCTAAAACTTCCCTGTTAGTACTACTTTTATTTTATGCCACAGGTTTTAGTATGTTGTGTTTCCATTTTCACTTTTTTCAAAACCTTTTTTTTATTTGAAAGTAAGTTTATTAATAAGGTAAAGGAGTAAAGAATGACTACTCCATAGGCCGAGCAGCCCTGAGGGCTGCTGGCTGGCCACTTTTATGGTCATTTCTTGATTATATGCTAAAAAGGGATGGATTATTCATGAGTTTTCCGGGAAACAGGTGGGCAATTCCTGGAAGTGAGGGTTCCTTCCCTTTTAGACCATGTAAGGTAACTTTCTGATGTTGCCATGGCATTTATAAACTGTCATGCTGCTGGTGGGAGTGTCTTTTAACATGCTAATACATTAAAATTAGCATATGACAAGCAGTGAGGACGACCAGAGGTCATTCTTATCACCATCTTGGTTTTGGTGGATTTTGGCCACCTTCTTTACCACAACCTGTTTTATCAGCAAGGTCTTTGTGACCTGTACCTTGTGCTGACCTCCTATGGCATCCTGAGACTTGGAATGCCTAACCTCCTGGGAATGCAGCCCAGTAGGTCTCAGCTTTATTTTACACAGCGTCTGTTCGAGACGAAGTTGCTCTGGTTCCAACGCCTCTGACATTTCCTACCTCCCTTTTACAAGGGAACCCTTAATCCTAAGAGTTGTAGAAGTGTAGCAGGACAAGCTTCAGACAGAACTCCTCAGACACCGAGTTAAAGAAGGAAGGCGTTTATTAGGCCGGGGCATCAGCAAGACTTCTGTCTCAAGAGCTGAGCCCCCCAAGTGGACAATTCCTGTCCCTTTTAAGGGCTCACAACTCTAAGGGGTGCACGTGAGAGGGTCGTGATTGATTGAGCAAGCAGGGAGTACGTGACTGGGGGCTGCATGCACCGGTAATTAGATCAGAACAAAACAAGATAGGGATTTTCACAGTGCATTTCTATACAATGTCTGTAATCTATAGATAACAGAACCAACTAGGTCAGGGGTTGATCTTTAACTACCAGGCCCAGGGTGCAGCGCCGGGCTGGGGTCTGCCTGTGGATTTCATTTCTGCCTTTTAGTTTTACTTCTTCTTTCTTTGGAGGCAGAAATTAGGCATAAGATGATATGAGGGGTGGGCTCCTCCCTTAGAAGGACAAAGATCCCTCTTCTGTAA
>NW_016875280.1:0-1395 GCF_001698545.2 Rhinopithecus bieti
AAAAAAAGAATCTTGGGATGTCTTATGTTATGCAGGAGTTTTAATACGTTAATTTATAGTTGGAGAAATTACTTCTCTTTCCCCGTTTTCCACCTCCTCTCTGAGAACAGTCTAGGATTAACGTCTCAATATTCCTGATCCAATGTGGTCAACTCATTAATTTGTCCTGGGGTGTGCTTTTATTTGATTATGTGGCAAGTCTCTTAATGTCTTCTCGTTAATGAAAAGAGGAGAACTAAAAGTTATGGCCTTGACATCATTTTTTCATTTGTTCACAAATGTATTTTGAACAGCTACAATGTGCAGGGCCTGTGGTAGATAACAGGGAAATAGAGATAAAGACACTGTCCCAGCCCATAAGACACTGTCCCACCTCAGCCCCCCAAGTAACTGGGTACAGGTGTGTGCCACCACACCCAGCTAATTTTTTTATTTTTTGTAGAGACAGGGTTTCACCATGTTGCCCAGGCTGTTCTCAAACTCCTGGGCTCAAGCAATCCCACTGCCTTGGCCTCCCGAAGTGCTGGGATGACAGGTGTGAGCCACTATGCCTAGCTGGACAAGTTATATTTTGCAACATTTTATTTTGAATTTGAAAAAACAAATGAAAGCATATGATTATATGCAAAAATTATGTTTATGTTCAGCAGTCCATCCCTAGCATTTCAAGTATTTACTCATCCCTTTAAGAGTTTCACTGAGGCCAGGTGTGGTGGCAGCCACCTGTAGTCCTAGCTACTCGGGAGGCTGAGGCCGGAGGATTATACTTGATCCCAGTAAATTTTTTTTTTTTGAGGCAAAGTCTCACTCTTGTGGCCAAGCCTGGAGTGCAATGGAGCGATCTTGGCTCACTGCAACCTCTGCCTCCTGGGTTCAAGTGATTCTCCTGCCTCAGCCTCCCAAATAGCTGGGATTACAGGTGCCTACCACCATGCCTGGCTAATTTTTGTCTTTTTAGTAGAGACAGGGTTTCACCATGTTGGCCAAGCTGGTTTCAAACTCCTGAAGTCAGGTAATCCGCCCACCTTGGCTTCCCAAAGTGCTGGGATTACAGGCTGAGCCCAGCAATTTGAGACCGCACTGAGCTATGATCATGCCACTGCACTCCAGCCTGGGTGACAGTGTGAGATCTTGTCTCCTGAAAAACAAACAAACAAAACAAAACAAACAAACATAAAAACAAAAAAACAAGACTTTTGTTGAAATACTTTACATCCATTTATATTGCATATAATGTATACATTGTATATTATAAATATATATTTTATAATACTTGTACACTAATTAATATAGAAAGTTCATTTAGAATGTTAACTTTTCTTGTTGGTCATGGTATGAAAAATATTGAACTTGTTTCTTTGCTTGATATTCTTTTGTAGTTCTAAACTTGAATCA
>NW_016875281.1:0-261 GCF_001698545.2 Rhinopithecus bieti
GGCTCACACCTGTAATCCTAGCACTTTGGTAGTCAAAGTGGGAGGATCACTTGAGGCCAGTAGTTGGAGACCAGCCTGGATAACACAGTGAGACTCCATCTCTAAAAATAAAAAAATTAGAAAAAAAATTGAATTTAGCGATGTCTTTGAATACAAAGTCAATATAAGCAAAAGCAGTTGTATTTTATTTATTTATTTATTTATTTATTTATTTATTTATTTATTTTGAGACGGACTCTTGCTCTGTCTCCCAGGCTGGAG
>NW_016875282.1:0-1401 GCF_001698545.2 Rhinopithecus bieti
TGCAGAACCCTCAAAGATGGACTTTCAAACTGGGAAATGTACACTAAGCTTTAACCCTGTGAAAAGAATGGACATGTCAGAGAGCAGTTTCTTCGAGTGCTTCGTTCTGTTTTCTATGGGATGACATTTCACTTTTTGCCATAGTCTTCAATGTGCTCCGAATATCACTCTCTTGGTTTTACAGAACAGTGTTCAAACTGTGCCTTATGAGAAGAAAGTTATAACTGCCTGAGTGGAATGCACACATCACCAAGCAGTTTCTCAGAAAGCTTCTCTCCAGTTTTTATCTGACAATATTTCCTCTTTCACCATGGGCCCGAATGTGATCCCAAACATCCACGAGGGAGTTTCCAAGCTATGTACTGTAAAGAAAGCTTCATCTATGTGAGATGAATAAGCATAGCCAAAAGCAGATTCACAGAAAGCTACTTTCCAGTTTTTATCTGTAGATATTTCCTTTTTCTCCATAGTCGAGAATATGCTCCCGAAGGTCTCTTCGTGGATCCGTCCATGACAGTTTCCAAGCTGCATAATGTAAAGAAAGCTTTCTCTATGTGAGATGATTACAGATATCATGGAGTAGTTTTCTAGAAAGCTTCTTTCCGGTTTTTGTCTGAGGCTATTTCCCTTTTCACCATCGGCATCAATATGCTCCCGAATATCACTGGGTACCTGTTTCTCCAAAAGGGTTTGTCCGATGCTGCATGAGAAGAGAGGTATAACACTATGATTGGAATGCACACGTCATAAAGCAGTCCCTCAGTAAGCTTCTCTCCAGTTTCGGTCTGAACATACTTCCTTTTTCAACGTTAACCTCAAAGTGCTCCCGAATATCCCATCACACGCTAAACATACACATGGCTAGAAAACTGCTCAATGAAAAGAGAGACTTATCTGAGTGAGGGGAATTAAGACGACACAGAGCAGTTTCACAGAAAGCTTCCTTCTGGATTTTACCTGAGGATATTTCTTTCTCTATATTATAAGGATCATTCCCAAACGTCCTTTCTCAGATTCCACAAAAACAGTGATTTCAACCTGCTCAATCCAAAGAGTGGTTTAACTCTAGGAGATGAATAAACACATCGCAAAGCAGTTGCTCAGAACGTTTCTATTCAGTTTTCATCGGAAGACGTTTCCTCACTCACCACAAGCCTCCGGACGTCACTAAATATCCCTTCACAGATTCTTCAAAGACAGAGTTTCGAAACTGGGCAACATAGAGTAAGCATTAACTCTGTGAAGTGAATGCACATATCAGAGAGCGGATTCTTGGAACGCTTCTTCCTCGATTTTATTTCAGTGTAGTTCACTATTCGCCATAGTCCTCAATGCGTTCCGAAATATCACTATTTTTGTTTCAGAGGAACAGTGTTCAAACACTGTCTTGTGAGAAAAGAG
>NW_016875283.1:0-1390 GCF_001698545.2 Rhinopithecus bieti
TAAAATCCAAAATTAGAAGCTATTCCAAATCAAAAGCATATGTTCTCACTATTTCCAATGTTGTTCACGTTATCTTAAGTTTAGAGAAAACTGGATAACAATTTTTTTTTTTTTTTTTTTTTTTTTGAGACGGAGTCTTACTTTGTCACCCAGGCTGGAGCGCAATGGCCGATCTCAGCTCACTACTACCTCTGCCTCCCAGGTTCAGGCAATTCTCTTGCCTCAGCCTCCCTAATAGCTGGGACTACAGGTGTGCGCTACCACGCCTGGCTAATTTTTGTATGCTTAGTAGAGACGAGATTTCACCATGTTGTTTAGGCTGGCCTTAAACTCCTGACCTCATGATCCACCCACCTCAGCCTCACAAAGTGTAGGGAGTACAGGTGTGAGCCGCTGTGCTTGACCATGATTTTAATGTGGTCTTATCACTCTGTAGGGTGATATGTTTATAAGTTAAATAAAGAAGTAAAACAGCATATTGGCTGAGTAGATTCCTTTGAGCCAATACTCAACCTACTGTAAATGATTTCAGAGATGCTTTTGCATCTATTTATATCAGAACTGTTCTATCAGAAGTAGACATATAAATTCACAACATGAATTCCGTGAAAGCCATGCATGAATATGGGTTAGTTCAGGTATTTGCATACTAATATAAACTCTCCTGAACTGTTAAAGAACCAACATGCCTACTTGCAACATTACCAAAACATTAGAAAGAAGAAAATAGTCATCCACATTACCACCACCGTGGTTCAAACAAATTTAATTCATTGCATTCTAGTTCTATGAATCAACTGATTTTCTGCCTGTTGCATAAATATCAATTGATATTTTAAATCATTTCACAAAGAACTTTTTTTTCTGACTTTTTTCATTTAATATCATATAATAAATATTGTTCCTTGCTGGCCCATGGGCTTCCAAATTACCATTTAAGTTTTGCATAGCATTCAATTTGCTTGATGATGCTTTATTTATGTAATCATCTCCTAATTATTGGGCTATTCACTGGTTCTTAGTATGATAATAATTGAAAAGCTACACTGAATATATATACCTTATTTTATTTAAAATATTTATTAGGCCAGTCGCAGTGGCTCACGCCTGTAATCCTACTACTTTGGGAAACCAAGGTGGGTGAATTGCTGGAGCTCAGTAGTTCGAGACCAGTCTGGGCAACACAGTGAAACACTGTCTTTACTGAAATACAAAAAAATTAGCCAGACGTGGTGGCGTCCCTGTAGTCCCAGCTACTCAGGAGGCTGAGGCAGGAGAATTGCTTGAACCCGGGGAGCAGAGGTTGCAGTGAGCTGAGATCACACCACTTCACTCCAGCCTGGGCAGCAGAGTGAGACTCTGTCTCAAAAAACTATATATATATAAATAT
>NW_016875284.1:0-4273 GCF_001698545.2 Rhinopithecus bieti
TGCATGCAATACGTAGTTCTCATGCCATAGTTTTCAGCTCCATCAGGTCATTTAAGGTCTTCTCTACACTTTTATTCTAGTTAGCCATTCGTCTAATCTTTTTTCAAGGTTTTTGGCTTCCTTGTGATGGGTTCAAACATCCTCCTTTAGCTCAGAGAAATTTGTTATTACTGACCTTCTGAAGCCTACTTCTTCTGTCAACTCATCAAAGTCATTCCCTGTCCAGCTTTGTTCCATTGCTGGCAAGGAGCTGCGATCCTTTGGAGGAGAAGAGGCACTCTGGTTTTTAGAATTATCAGCTTTTCTGCTCTGGTTTATCCCCATCTATGTGGTTTTATCTACCTTTGGTCTTTGATGTTGGTGACCTACAAATGGGGTTTTGGAGTGGATGTCCTTTTTGTTGATGCTGATGCTATTCCTTTCTGTTTGTTAGATTCCTTCTAACAGGTCCCTCAGCTGCAGGGCTGCTGGAGTTTGCTGGAGGTCCACTCCAGACCCCATTTGCCTGAGTATCACTAGTTGAGGCTGTAGAACAGCAAATATTGCAGAACAGCAAATATTGCTGCCTGATCCTTCCTCTGGAAGCTTCAGTCCCAGAGGGGCTCCTGCCTGTATAAGGTGTCAGTTGGACCCCACTGGGAGGCATCTCCAAGTTAGGCATTAGGCTACACAGGGGTCAGGGACCCACTTGAGGAGGCAGCCTGTCCACTCTCAGAGTTCAAACACCATGCTGGGAGAAGCACTGCTGTCTTCAGAGCTGTCAGACAGGAATGTTTAAGTCTGCAGAAGTTTCTGCTGCCTTTTGTTCAGCTATGCCCTGCCCCCAGAGGTGGAATCTACAGAGGCAGTAGGCCTTGGTGAGCTGTGGTGGGCTCTGCCCAATTCAAGCTTCCCAGGCTGCTTTATTTACCTACTTAAGCCTCAGCAATGGCGGATGAACTTCCCCCTGCCTGCTGCCTGGCAGGTCGATCTCAGACCGCCGCACTAGCAGTTAGCAAGGCTCCGTGGGTGTGGGACCTACCAAGCCAGGCACAGGATATAATCTCCTGGTGTACCACTTGCTAAGACCATTGGAAAAGCACAGTATTTTGGTAAGAATGTCCTGCTTTTCCAGGTACAGTCTGTCACGGCTTCCCTTGGCTAGGAAAGGGAAATCCCTTGACTCCTTGTGCTTCCTGGGTGAGACAATGCCCCACCTTACTTCAGCTCATCCTCTGTGGGCTGCACCCACTGTCCAACTACTCCCAGTGAGATGAAACAGGTACCTCAGTTGGAAATGCAGAAATCACCTGTCTTCTGCCTCAATCATGCTGGGAGCTGCAGACTGGAGCTGTTCCTATTTGGCCATCTTGGAAGGGAATCTACAGCTCAGCTTCTTAAGTGACTGGTAAGCAGAAACCACCTATGTAAAAATAAATTGAAATGTGAATGATAACAAAAGGAGTGGAGATAGAGATAAAGACAAGTGGGGGTGAGGGGAGAAAGAGAGAAACTCAAGTAAAAGCATTCCATCTATCACTACTATTATTGACTATTTGATCATAATAATGCTCTTGAAATCATCGTCTACTAAAAACCCTGCTGTTTATCAAACTTCCGCTAATTTAACTCATTAATTTATGATATTGCCTATGATTAACATATATTTTCTGTTTCCCCATTTTGGACAATGATCTTTTTCTACTGATTTTTTTTCAAATATATCAAACATATAAGTAATATAAAACTAATATCAGCAAATGATTAAATACTGTCTAATCTTTAATAAATGTTTCAGTACACAGATTTCCCTGAAATAGCTACAACCCTTTGGTGTAGGTCGTGGAACATGTATAATGAATTATCAGCCTTTTCTCTTCTCATCTACTATACGTGCTTGAGAAGAAATAATACAATAATAACATTTTTAGAATAAAGAAATAATAACATTTCTCTACAGCCTCCCAAATTTCAGAAGACCTTTTATACACGTTCTTATTTGATAGAATTGTCTATTTTTAGGGGAGTAAAAGGGACTTCTCTGTTGTCTCATAGCTTAGAAAGTTTAGATTAGGAAGGAAAAGCATAAAAGTATAAAAGTGTATGTGGGCTGAGGAGTAGAAGGGTAGATTTGGGGAGAATAGTTTGTATACCATAGTGATAAGAAATAGTTTAGGCTGGGTGTGGTGACCCACGCCTGTAATCCCAGCACTTTGGGAGGCTGAGGCAGGCAGATCATGAGGTCAGGAGTTCAAGACAAGCCTGACCAACATGGTGAAACCCCATCTCTACTAAAAATGCAAAAATTAGCTGGGTGTGGTGGCGTGTGCTTGCAATCCCTGCTACTCAGGAGGCTGAAGCAGGAGAATCACTTGCACCTGGGAGGCAGAGGTCACCGTGAGCTGAGATGGTGCCACTGAACTTCAGCCTGAGTCACAGAGCAAGACTCTGTCTCAAAAAAAAAAAAAAAAAAAAAAAAAGAAAGAAAGAAAATGAAAGGAGTTGTTAGTTGCCTTGTTATTAAGTGAGTATTCATTTTGGCTTTATGTAGATAAATGCTTACTGTAATTCTCGGATTCAAACGTCAATTGAAAAGGAATTGATGGCGGCCAGGGCAGTGCGGCTGCGGAGCCTAGGCCAGGGTCCTGACGCGCAGGGCGTGGGGCACACGGAGAGGGAGAGGGGTCGGCCCAACACAGGGTCCGGGAGCGCTAGGGCCATAGCAGCGCTGTCCGCCCGCAGCCGTGAGTCCGCGGGAAGGACCTCGTGGCCCCTCCTCCCGCACTCCGGCACCTCGGCCTGGGCAGTCTCTGAACTGCGCGTGGGCTGGCAGGGCGGGCTGGGGCGGGGACTGACGGGCATTTTTTACCGTCTAGAGAAACTTATTGCAATTCATTTTCCTCACTCCAGTAGTAAGAATTACACCAAATTGAAAAGATATGAATGAGTATCCTAAACAAAGAAAAGGAAGATTCTACACCCTTCTCCTTATTCAGATTCCTCTGGAATAAGCAGAATTGCAGATGGATTCAATGGAATTTTCTCTGATCATTGTTACAGTGTCTGTTCTATGAGACAGCCAGATTTAAAATATTTTGACAACAAAGATAATGATTCTGATACCAAGACATCAAATGACTTGCCAAAATTTGCAAATGGAATCAAGGCCAGAAACAGAAATCAGAACTACCTGGTTCCCAGTCCTGTACTTAGAATTCTAGACCACACTGCCTTTTCTACAGAAAATCTGCTGATATTGAAATTTGTGATGAAGAGTGTGACTCACCTGAATCAGTCAACCAGCAGACCCAAGAGGAGAGTCCTATAGAAGTTCACACTGCTGAAGATGTTCCAATTGCTGTAGAAGTGCATGCGATTTCTGACGATTATGATATAGAGACAGAAAACAATTCCTCTGAGAGTCTCCAAGACCAAACTGATGAAGAACCACCAGCTAAACTTTGTAAAATTCTTGACAAGAGCCAAGTTTGAATGTGACTGCCCAGCAGAAATGGCCTTTACTGAGAGCTAATAGCAGTGGCCTCTATAAATGTGAACTTTGTGAGTTTAACAGCAAATATTTTCTGACTTAAAGCAGCATATGATCCTGAAGCATAAATGTACTGATTCAAATGTGTGTCTAGTATGTAAGGAAAGTTTCTCTACCAATATGCTTCTGATAGAACATGCCAAACTACATGAAGAGGATCCCTACTTTTGTAAATACTGTGATTATAAGACAGTAATTTTGAGAACCTCAGTCAGCACATTGCAGACACCCATTTTAGTGATCACCCCTATTGGTGTGAACAGTGTGATGTACAGTTCTCCTCAAGCAGTGAACTCTACCTACATTTCCAGGAGCACAGCTGTGATGAACAGTACTTGTGTCAGTTCTGTGAACATGAAACTAATGATCCAGAAGACTTGCATAGCCATGTGGTAAATGAGCATGCATGTAAATTAATAAAGTGATAACAATGGAGAACATGGACAGTATAGCCTCTTAAGCAAAATTACCTTTGACAAATGTAAAACTTCTTTGTGTGGCAAGTATGTGGTTTTCAGAGTAGATGTCATACAAATGTTAACAGGCATGTTGCTATTGAACATACTAAAATTTTCCTCATGTTTGTGATGACTTTGGGAAAGGCTTTTCAAGTATGCTAGAATATTGCAAGCATTTAAATTCACATTTATCTGAAGGGATTTATTTATGTCAATACTGTGAATATTCAACAGGACAAATTGAAGATCTTAAAATTCATCTAGATTTCAAGTGTTCAGCTGACTC
>NW_016875285.1:0-1603 GCF_001698545.2 Rhinopithecus bieti
CTAGGGTCCCAGGCTGCTCACCTCTCCCCTTCTGCTGAGCTTCTGCGCACCCCTCCCTGGAACTTAGCCGTACTGTGTGACCTGCCTCTGAACCCTGGGTGCCTGGGGCACTGCCTTCTCACACCTGGCCTTGCCCTGTCCACCCTGTGCTGCGTCCCTTCACAGCATTAACCTTCCAGTCTGGGTCCCGCTGAGTCGCAAGCTGGAAGGAGCCCCTGTGGGAGGTGGGTGGGGTTGGGTGGCTGCTTTCCCAGAGGCCTGAGCCAGAATCATCCCCATTTCTGTTGTGGTATCTCCCCCTACCACAAACCAGGCTGGAACCCAAGCCCCTCCCCCCACAGCTGCCTTCAGTGGGTAGAATGGAGCCAGGGCCTAGCTTTGGCCTTAGCTCAACTGCAGGGCCCCTGCCATTGGGGGAGGGTTTGGCTCCCACTCAGCTTCTGCCAGTCGGCAGCCTGGGCCAGGCCCTCCTCTTCCTGCATGTGCCACCTCCAGTGGGAAACAAAACTAAAGAGACCACTCTGTGCCAAGTCAACTGTGCCTTAGACACACCCTCCTGCCGTCCTCACTGCCCCCTGTGCAGGAGGCAGTGGAGAACCAAGTCCCATGGCCTCAGAATTTCCTCCCAGTTCCCTAAGTGTCTCTGAGGACCTGAAGCTCTGGGGATTATGTTTTCTATTGCCCAGGGTGGGCCTGGTCCTGAGGGCGGGACAGGGGGTTTGGAGATGTGGGCCTTTGATAGACCCACTTGGGCCTTCATGCCATGGACCGTGGATGGAGAATGTGCAGTTATTTATTATGCGTATTCAGTTTGTAAACGTATCCTCTGTATTCAGTAAACAGGCTGCCTCTCCAGGGAGGGCTGCCATTCATTCCAGCAGCTCTGGCTTCTTCCTGTAGGACCAAGGGGTTGCCCTGGAGGAGGGGTGGGGTCCCCGGCCTGGGCATGACTACTCTAGGAAGAGCCACTGCTACTCAAGGAGCCACTCAGCCCCATCCATGCCAGAAGTCCAAGTAGGGAGTCGAACCCTCAACAGCTTCTGCTTTCTCCTGAGCCAGGAAGACAGACACGAATGCATGATGGGACAGGGCCTGGGTCTTTCATGGGTTGAGCTGGGGAGGGGCCTGTGGTGGGCTCAGTTGTAGGCAATGACCTGGTTGATCCAGACGCTGAACTTGCTAACTCGAGTATACATGGCAGGTGCGCGCACATTGCAGTTTTTGGTACCCCAGGAGACAATACCAATAAGCACCCACGTGTTTCCCTTCTGGCAGACAAGAGGGCCTCCGGAGTCACCCTGAGAGGGAAGAGGGAGGGAGAAGTGAGTGTGGGGGGTTGGGGAGGTGTGCCACGGGACAGTGCAGAGGACCGGGTGCTGGGGCTCACCTGGCACGAGGAAGCACCTGCACCACCTGCACAGATCATGGAGTCAGTGATATCTGAGCCCCAGTACTACTGGCACTGATTCACAGTGACCAGGGGCAAAGCCACCTGCTGCAGACGTGCTGGTGTCACATTGCCTGTGGGCCAGGAGGGGTGGTCAGGTGGGGCCCAGAACACTGGTCCCCAGCCCAGTCCTCCCACCCTGAGCTTTGGCCTGAG
>NW_016875286.1:0-1602 GCF_001698545.2 Rhinopithecus bieti
TCCCGAATATCACTTGGTACCTGTTTCTCTAAAAGAATTTCCCCGACACTGTATGAGAAGAGAGGTATAACACTGTGACTGGAATGCACACATCACAAGGCAGTTCCTCGGAAGATTCTCTCCAGTTTCGGACTGGACATGTTTCCTTTTTCACCGTCAGCCTCAATGTGCTCCCGAATATCCCATCACATGCTAAACATACACAGGGCCAGAAAACTGCTCAATGAAAAGAGAAGCTTATCTGAGTGAGAGGAATTAAGACGACAAAGAGCAGTTTCACAGAAGGCTTCCTTCTGGATTTTACCTCAGGATATTTCTTTCTCCATATTCTAAGGATCGTTCCCAAATGTCCTTCCTCAGATTCCACAAAAACAGTGATTTCAAGCTGCTCATTCGAAAGAATGGTTTATCTCAATGAGATGAATACACACATCGCAAAGCAGTTGCCCAGAACGTTTCTCTGCAGGTTTCATCGGAAGAGGTCTCCTCGCTCACCACAAGCCTCCAGGTGTCACTAAATATCCCTTCACAGATTCTTCAAAGACAAAGTTTCGAAACTGGGCAGCATAGAGTAAGCATTAACTCTGTGAAGTGAATTCACATATCAGAAAGTAGATTCTTGGAAAGCTTCTTCCTCGATTTTATTTCAGTGTATTTCACTATTTGCCATAGTCCTCAATGCATTCCGAAATATCACTTTTTCAGTTTCACAGCAACAGAGTTCAAACACTGCCTTGTGAGAAAAGAGGTATAACACCCTCAGTGGAATGCATACATCACAAAGTAGTTTCTCAGAAAGCTTTTATCCAGTTTTTATCTGAAGATATCTCCTCTTTCACCGTAGGCCTGAATGTGCTCCCGAATGTCCCTGTGCAGGTCTGTGCATGATGGAGTCTCCAAACTGCATAATATAATTAAAGTTTTTACTATGCCAGACGCGGATTCGTGCATGAAGGAGTTTCCAAACTGTGTAATATAGGAAAGGTTTGAAATATGCGAGATGAATAGATGTATCTAACATGAAGCAGTTTCACAGAAAGCTTCTTTCCAGTTCTTTCTGAGGACATATCTTTTTCATCATACCCCTCCCTATACTCCCGAATGTCTCTTGGTAGCTTTTCTCCAAAAGGGATTCCAGAATCCTCTAGGAGAAGAAAGGTATATTTCTGTGAGTGGAATGCACACGTCACAAAGCAGCTCCTCAGAAAGCTTCTCTCCAGTTTCTATCTGAAGATGTTTCCTTTCTCAACGTATCCCTCAAATCACTCCTGAATATCCCTTCAGAGTCTAAACAAAATCAGTGTTATGATACTGCTCCGTTAAAAGTGAAGCTTAACTGTGTGAGCGGAGTTCACATGACACAGAGCAGCTTCACAGAAGGCTTCCTGCTGGTTTCTTTCTGAGGTTATTTGTTTTTCAGGGTATTCTAAAGAGTGTCTCCAAATGTCCGTTCTCAGATTCCACAGAAACAGGGATTTCAAATTGCTGAATCCAAAGAATGATTTAACTCTTTGAGATGAATACAAACATCACGAAATTGTTGTGCAGAATGATTCTCTCCAATTTTCGATGGGAGACATTTCCTTGCTCAACACAGGCCAC
>NW_016875287.1:0-2281 GCF_001698545.2 Rhinopithecus bieti
CAAGAATTTTAAACTGGTCTTACTCATAAAAAAAAAAAAAATGTATTCACATCACACGAGCTTGAAAACTTTTGGGGCTATTTATTTTCTTTATGGGTACTTTCTATCTTTGAGTTAATTTGGTACCATGTAGACAATATACAAATATGTGTATAGACATATACATACATGTAAATACAACATGTAAAATACATATGCACATATATATGCATCTAAAAGCCAAAGAGATCAAGGAGTTTAATGCAAAAGAGCATCGAGCTTTAGATTTGTCTACTTACAACTATTGGAGTTGTAAGGAATCTCTCAACTTAGAAATATTGCTGTTCCATGAGAAAATAATGGAGATTCCTTCCCAAAAAAGGACTCTTTGGCACCTTTTCTGTTGTTCTCAAGGGGTCCTAGTGTTGTTAGAAATCTTCCTTAGGAAATCTTCCTTAGGTTTCCTCATGTGACCTCAAGGGTAGCAACTGGAAGCAGGGACAGAGAAAAGTAAATGGAAGAGCAAGTCTTAGTGGCAAAAATTATGTCACCAATAAGATAAATAGGCAGAGGGAGTTTATAGATTAATAGTTAGCAGGGATTTACAAAGAGAGGAATTTAGTCAACTGAGAAGCCTCTATAGAAGAGAGAATAGGAGTCTTAATATATATATATACACACACACACACTTATATAACCTAAATATATGTATACTATAGGTAAAATTTTAAATATGTAAGTCTTAAAAGATTAGCAAATTTTAAAAGATTAGCAGATTTTAGCTGGGCAAATGACAAATATTCTTGTGCCTTGGTTCCTGGACTTTTCTTTCTGAAATGTAACTGTTTTCAAATCTGATCTCTGCAAATTCAAATTGTTCCACTAAAGAGAATGCTACTTAGCTGATTTCATCTATGTTAACATTTTAAAGTCATGGTAGGATTTACAACTCCAAGGGACTGAGAAGGTTCTCTTTAAAAAAATGATTTCAGATACAAAAGTCCAAATTTTCAAAGGTATACCCACTTTAATTGTAACTTAACACCAGTAAGCCTTTTTTTTTTTTTTTTTTTTTGGAGACAAAGTCTCGCTCTGTTGCCCAGGCTGGAGTGCAATGTGCAATGGCACAGTCTCGGCTCACTGCAACCTCTGCCTCCTGGGTTCAAGCGATTCTCCTGTCTCAGCTGCCTGAGTAGCTGGGATTATAGGCGGGTTCTACCACACCCAGCTAATTTTTGTATTTTTTTTTTAGTAGAGACGGGGTTTCACCATGTTGGTCAGGCTGGTCTTGAACTCCTGACCTCGTGATCTGTCCACCGTAGCCTCCCAACGTGCTGGGATTACAGGCGTGAGCCATTGCGCTGGGTCAGTAAGTCTTTTATGGCTTACAATCAGATGCAAGAATAGAATCCCTAAAGAGAGTATAAAAAAATAGTGACCCCTCAAGATCTAAAGTTTCTTCCAAAGAGTATGGGTGCAGTGGCTCAAGCCTGTAAACCAGCGTTTTGGGAGACCAAGGCAGGAGGATTGCTCAAGGTCAGGAGTTTGAAGTCATCCTGAGCAACATAGTGAGACCCCATCTCTACAAAATATTTAAAATTAGCCAGGTGTGGTAGTAAGTGCTTGTAGTCCTAACTACTCCAGGAGGCTGAGGCAGGAGGATCACTGGAGCCCAGGGGATTGAGTCTGTAGTAAGCCATGATCATGCCACTGCACTGCAGTCTGGGTGACAGAGTGATACCCTGTTTCTAGAAGAAAAAAAAATAAGATAAAATGAAACAGGCACAAAAGAGGCTCTAAGAAAGTAATATCCCTCCTTATAGCAAGGCAATGAAAGTTGAGACAATTAAGAAAATTCCTCAAAGCTGGCACATTTAGACAAACAGACATTTGGTACCCCAGCTGAACTCCCAGATGGCTGCCTTACATGATTACCAAAATCTGTGCCCTTCAAGGTGTTAGAGATGAGAAAATAAACTCGCTTGTTAGAAAGCCAAACTTCTTCAGAAAGAAAACAAGACAAAAGGAGAACCTTATGAGACTTTTCCTTCTCATGACAAACCATGCGAAGATGCAGAAACAAGGAAAACAAAGCCCATCTAGGAAAACGACAGATCAAGAACCAAATAAGTATGTACAACAAATCTACAAGAGTCACAAATTCAAATAACTATTTTTTATAGATTTTTTTTCCTGTTAATATGAACCTGGAAAGGGAGGGACAAGGAAAAAAAAATTACTTTCCTCTCTCCACCAGGTACCACAGAGGGAGAAGCTGGCTTTAGTAAGAAATCTTACCTTT
>NW_016875289.1:0-514 GCF_001698545.2 Rhinopithecus bieti
TCTGAATATATTTGCCTTGTCACCATAGGCCTCAATGCGCTCAGGAATACCCAATTGCAGATTCCACAGTGTTCACAACTGCTCCATGAAAAGAAAGGTGTAACTCTCTGATGAATTCACACATAACAAAGAAGTTTCTCAGAAAGCTTCTTTTTGGATTTTGTCTGAGGATTATTCCTTTGTCACCATAGACTTCAATGAGATCCCAAATATCCTATTGCAGATTCCAGGAAAACAGTGTTAATAAACTTCTCAATGAAAACAACGGTGTAACTATGTGAGATGAATTCACACATCGGAAAGCAGTTTCTCAGAAACCTTCTTTGTAGTCTTTATTTGAGGATAATTCTTTGTCACAATAGGTTTCAATACGCTCCCAAATATCCCATTGCATATTCCACAAAAGCACTCTTAGCAAAGTTCTCAAAGAAATGAATGGTGTAACGCTGTGACATGAATTCACACATCACAAAGCAGTTTTCATAAAGCTTTTTTCTAGTTTTGTCTGAGGATA
>NW_016875290.1:0-1400 GCF_001698545.2 Rhinopithecus bieti
TAATAATGGAAAATATTTTAAAAGAGAAAAATATATGATGGCAGTACATTTCAAAGAAGTTGGCCAAGAAAAGAAGGAAGACAAGAGGGATATGTAATTGATAAAATAGAGCATTTATTTGGAAAAGTTACTTATTGATTCCAGAAATCTTTATTGACGACATACTATGTCCCAGGGACATAAACAATCTTAGCCATGACTTTTCACGTGGGTGACTCAGAACACTTCAGAAGCCTACGTCCATTGTATGTTGTGTTTTAACTTTTAGAAAATGGAACTAAACAAAATCATTTTAGTCAGATGATTCTGGAATACTAGAAAAGGGGCACTGACCAATTCGTAATTCCATAAGTGTCCTTCTTCATGTGGTGCAATTCCTTTTCACAATCATGTTGGTCACCACCAAAATCAAATACAAAAAGAGAACAAGAACCTCTAGCACTTGAGAATAAGAATCTACCCATAGTCATTTCTCAGGATGGTCAAACTCCAGATGACCTCAGTAGGAAGTCCTAATATCACTTTTTACAGCATGCTAAATTTGTCATTTGAAGACAAACCCTAGACACTGATAGCTTCTGCTCGTAAGTTTCATGAAAGCAAATGAAGCACTAAAATATTAATGTTATATTTCTGCCTCTAATAGAGCTATGATGGTTGTAGCCCCTCTAATCATTAAGACTTAAAACTACATTTGTCTCTAGTAGTGAACACTTCAATCAGAAAAACAAGATGAAAATCTTTACAGAGATACTATAAGATGTATGAACAAGTTGTATTTCTTAGATGCATATTTGACTATAATGGCTTTTTTAAGAGATATTATTTTTGCAGTCCATTTCTAACTAAAACATCCGAAGCTTCAATCTATCCGAGCAAAATATTGGTGTTACATATATAAATATTTTCCTAGATTGAAAATAATGAGATAAAAAACCAATTGAACAGCTGGAGTTGCTTGTCCTTGATCCAAAATAATTTTCCTTTCAAAAATTTTACTACAATAGCATAGCTTAGCTAAGAAAATAAAACATTTTCCACATTATAGATGTACTCATAAAAAAAGAAGTCTAAAGTTCAACTATGAAGGCCAGGTTACAGGCAATATTTCTATTGCTTTGTAAACTTGTAATAACAGAAGCAGTAGGTTTTCTTATAATTATTTGGAACATGGAGTATGGGGAAAGGCATACTTTAAAATAAGATTTGTTCTAATTGCTCCATTTAGAAAATATCAGACTTATTCTATATTGAAAGTGTCTAATAGGCAATGCAACCGTAAGTTCAATATACTATATTTACTGCTATGAGTTAAGCACCCCATAAATCCTTGCTTACATTTTAATTGTTGATCATTTTAATCAATTGTATAATAGAAATAAATGAAACCAATAACAACT
>NW_016875291.1:0-1827 GCF_001698545.2 Rhinopithecus bieti
GGGGCCTTGATGTCCTTCTGCCTCTGTCCACATTTCCCCGTGTGACTCACTGCAGCCCGCATTGCTCACAGGGATCATTAGTTCTCCCGGTAGGCAGAGCACCTTCTGCAAACGCTGCTCTGCTGCCTTGTGAATTTCCTCCACAGACTTGGTTAGTTACAATTTGAAAACAGTTTTTTGTTTTTTTGGTTTTTGTGGATTTTTTCCTTTGTTTTAATCTTCTCATATTGAAACTGCTATTCATGACAGGGAAAGGGAGCAGGAAGCCAACCCAGGGAAACATGAGAGTTTCCTGCATACCACTTGGCCACCTGCCCTCACTGGCCAAACCCCTACTGCTGTTCCCAGTCAGTCTGGTTTTAGAGGCATTATGGGAATAGAACAGCTGGATACACTAATCTCTACAGGGTGTCAAGCAGGAGATTCACCTTCCCCAGTCCCAGGGGACAGGAGAGAAATCCGTAAAGGGACAGATGCACCATCTTTATTTTAAAGGAAAAAGCTCCCTCAGATTTTGTTACTAGGAGTCTCCTTTGTGACATTTGCTGAGCTTTCTCCCCAATCCTACCTTCCTATTGGCTACCTTTTATATAAAATAATAAACATTTTAGGCTAATATGACAAAAATGAGATAAAATCTTTAAAATATTTTACTAGTTTACAGTTATTAAAATGTGGTTACTATAAAATAGTAAAATATTTTACTCTGTAAATCATCACTAAGTAATTATTCTGTCCTGTTGATTGTGAGCCTTCAAAAATGTTTAATACTTGAAAGATGGTTTGGGAGGCAGGGAGTCCTTTTCTTAAAAACAAAACAACTTTAATGAGGCATATGTTACATATCATAAAACACCTATTTCAAGTGTACAATTCAGTGATTTTAGTAACTTCCCTCAGTGGTGTAGCTATAACTATTACTCAGTTGTAGAACATTTTTATCCCTCCTGATAAGATCCTTTATGCTGTTTTACAGTTAATCCTGTTCTTACCCCAGCAACCACCAATCTACTTTCTCTATAAATTTGCCTTTTCTAGACAGTTCAAATCAATGGAATCATACAATATGTGGTCTCTAGGGTCCTACTTTTTTACTTAGCTAGTGTTTTTGAGGTTCGTCCATGACATATAACATGTTTTGGTAGTTTGTTCCTTTTATTGCTGAGTAGAATTCCATTGATGGATGTACCACATTTTGTCAGTAGAGAGCCTTTTAAACTTGGATTCCAGCTTCCTGTGGTCTAAACAGAACCCTCCGAACGTAAGACTTATAGGGGAAGCTGCTGTGCCTGTCAAAGAAAACCTACTAATCAGAACAAGCTTTGTCATCCGGCGTCAGAACTGCTGCAGAAATTTTTACAATTTTGCAACTTCTTTTTTTATAAGGAACTTTTGTGCTACTACACATCAGGACTTTTGAAGCATCCAATAAATCCATTTAATAAGTATGAGCGTATGTCTGAGTGGACAAGAAAGTGAAACCATCCATGCTACATTGGATAATTTTTCCTCCCCCAGACTGGACAGGGAATTTCAGCTTTCGAAATAGAGTATCCTGTCTCCATTTACAAAGCTGCACAGGTATTAAAGATTGTGCTGCCTTTGTTAGGCAGATTTGGAGGGGAGGCCCAACAGCAAAGATGGAGAGGAACAGGGAGTGGAACTTGTGGAACAGGAAGCCCCCCAGGATCTGCAGGGCTGCTCAGCTCTTGAGGATATTGTAGATGGTGAGGTAGTGACGGTGTCCCGGGGCAGCCCAGCACCTCCACTGGGCCCCGAAGGTCTTGACTTTGGACACTTACCCTTGCTTCACAAGTGTTTAAAAGC
>NW_016875292.1:0-210 GCF_001698545.2 Rhinopithecus bieti
TCTTTTCCCTTAAAAGTTTGTCAGGTTTTTTTTTTTTTTTTTTTTTTTTTTTTTTTTTTTTTTTTTTTTTGAGATGGAGTTTCGCACTGTTGCCCAGGCTGGGGTGCAATGGCACGATCTGGGCTCACTGCAAACTCCACCTCCGGGGTTCATGCCATTCTCCTGCCTCAGCCTCCCAAGTACCTGGGACTACAGGTGCCCGCCACCATC
>NW_016875293.1:0-1400 GCF_001698545.2 Rhinopithecus bieti
GATTACAGGCTTGAGCCACCGCGCCCGGTGTGAACTACTTTTGATAGTAAAAAATTATATATAGTCTGCAAAGTCTTCATTAACTATACCCATTCTTCCATGTTGGTGTTATTTGAAATTCTAAATTCGATCTCTCTGGAATAATAACTTATCTTTACCCAATGTCTTCAAATATTACATATTTTTATAAATAACTTCCAACTATTATCTTCTGGTTTTTCAGGATGACTGTTAAGAGACCTCAGAAGCCTGTTATCAGAAAGAAAGAAAGTTGCAGCTGGCTCTTACTTGTAAGCACCACCTAGTGGCCTTGAGGTTGAACTGCACAGCCCAATGCAAAACTTGCTAACATTGTGTGCAGCGTTAAGGAATGAAACAACCTTCCTGATATCTGCCATCCCAGTTCTAGAGAAGGCAGTGAGCCTGATCACACACCCCATACATCGCTATTACAGTCAGCATTTAAGAAAGCCTCTGCCCAAAGACCATTTATAACCAAGGAACAAATGTGGAGTCATTGCCACTGAAAGCACCCAGGACTGAAACCAAACAATGACACACAACATACATTATGATCACATCTTCAAAGGAAAAAAAAAAGAAAACAAAAACGTATCCACATGAAAGTAAATTCAAAAATAAGAAGAAAAGATAGTTTAGCCAGATGAGAAGGAACCAGAGAAACAGTTCTGGTAATACAAAAACAAACAAACAAAATAAGTGTTATTACACCCCCCAAAGGACGGTATTAACTCCAGCAATAAATCCTAACCAAAATGAAATATTTGAAATATCAGATAAAGAGTTTAAAATATTGATGTTAAAGATGCTTAATGAGATCCAAGAGAAAGTTGAAAACAAACACAAAAACATCAGACAAACAGTCTAGAATATGAATGAATATTCACTAAAGAGATAAGTATTAAACAAAACTTTGGGAATTAAAAAAAAATTGAAGCAATTACAAAATATAGACAAAAACTTTAACAACTAGACTAAGAAGAAGGAAGAATATCAGAGCTCGAAGACAGGTCTTTCAAATTAACCACATCAGACAAAAATAACAAAATAAATAAATAAATAAAACAGCAAACTAAGCTTTGAGAAATACGGGATTGGATCGGGTGCAGTGGCTCATGCCTGTAATCTCAGCATTTTGGGAGGCCGAGGCAGGTGGATCACGAGGTCAGGAGATTGAGACCATCCTGGCTAACAAGGTGAAACCCCATCTCTATTGAAAATACAAAAAATTAGCCGGGCGTTGTGGGAGGCGCCTGTAGTCCCAGCTACTCGGGAGGCTGAGGCAGGAGAATGGCTGAACCTGGGAGATGGAGCTCGCAGTGAGCTGAGATTGCACCACTGCACTCCAGTCTGGGCGACAGAGTGAGACTCCATCTAAA
>NW_016875294.1:0-728 GCF_001698545.2 Rhinopithecus bieti
CCACAACAGGTAAGCAGAAGCAGGTTGGTGAGTGTTGCTTCACCAAGGAAGTGCAAGAGATTGTGAAATTCTCCCCCCGCTAGCCAAGGAAAGCCATCAGGGGCTGTGCTATCAAGCCCTCTTCCTCACCTTTCCCATGATTTTTGCAACCCACACACCAGGAGATTGCCTAGTGTACCTACACAACCACAGTCTGGGGTTTCAAGCACAAAACTGGGTGGCCACTTGGCAGATGCTGTGATAGCTGCAAAAAATGTTTTTGTACCCCAGTGATGCATGGAACCCCAGTGACACAGAACCGTTGACACCCATAGCAAGAGATCTGAAGCCAGGGAGTCAAGTGGTGTCACTCATCAGGTCCCTCTCCCATGGATCACAGCAAGCAGAGATCCAGTGCTTCAAATTCTCACTACCTGCAGAGAATTCTGAAGTCAACTTGAAATGATCAAGCTTGCTCAGGAGAGGGTCGATAACCATTACTGAGACTTGAGTGTAAGGGTTTTCCCTCACAGTGTTAAGAAAGCTGCCAGGAAGTTTGGACTGCATGGAACTCACAGAAGTATGCAAACTATCTGTAGCCAGATTGACTCTAGATTCCTTCTCACTAAGTAGGGCATCTATGAGAGAAAGGCAGCAGCCCCAGTCAAGGGCTTATATGTAAAACTCCCATCTCCCTGGGACAGACCACCTGGGAAAAGGCATGGCTGTGAGTGCAACTTCAGCAAACT
>NW_016875295.1:0-725 GCF_001698545.2 Rhinopithecus bieti
GTGTATTCGTTAATGCTGTTACCTGTATGTTTTCAATTAGTAAGTGTTTGTTGAAAAGAGAAGACATTATACTATTGCTTTTCCAGTTGTGGATTATGTACTGCCATTAGTTTTTGGTAATGAGATACAGAGAAAGCCATAATATCTGTAGAAGAACTGCATTGTTACCCTATACTGTTGTCAGATACACAACATCTAGAAGTATTTTGCCAAAGAGATAGGAAATGTATTAATTTAGCTTAAGTTGACAGGTATCCTAAGGGAGCCTTATCACCAGTGTAAGAAATAACTTCTGGGTGGGTGTAAGTACACAGTATAAATAAGGTGAACTTTGTCTGATGAAGTAGTCACTTCTTTTGTCACTTGTCTGTTCTCCCTCCCGACCCAAAGGGTAGCATTTGACTGAGAATATTTCTTTCTTCATAAAGTCAGTCCTTCATTTAGAATTCTGCGTTGCTGTATATAGAAAAATAATAGTTTAAAGTTTTCATATTTTATTATGTTGGGAATGATATTTATTTCTAATTTAAAAAAAGTTTTACCATATTAACCCATTATTTCTGTCAGCTTCATCGGGCATATCCTATTTATCCAAATTCACCAGGTGCGGTCATCACTGGATATCAGTTGCCTGTGTATAATTATCGGGCAATTGAAGAGGGAGGAAAATGATTTACTTTCAGATACCATTGAGACCTTCAACTTGCTTATACAAATTGCTTGAA
>NW_016875296.1:0-727 GCF_001698545.2 Rhinopithecus bieti
TATCGACCTATCTCGATCTATTTATTTCCAGGTTGAGCTATTTCACCAAATCAAGTTCTCAGTATTGAGTACTTAACCTATACCATGCACAGGTCTAAATGCTAGGTCTGAAATAGTTAAATCTTCACAGCAATCCTATGAAGTAGTTGCAGCCACATCTCTTTTTTTTTTTTTTTTTTTTTAGTTTTATTTATTTTATTTTAATATTTGTGGGTCCATAGTAGGTATATATATTTATGGGGTACATGAGATGTGTTGATACAGGCATGCAATGTAAAATAACTAGATCAGTACATCATGGAGAATGGGGTATCCATCACCTCAAGCATTTATCCACTGAGTTGCAAACAATCCAGTTACACTCTTTAAATTATTTAAAAATGTAAAGTTACATTATTATTGACTATAGTCACCCTGTTGTACTATGATACAGTAGTTCTTATCCATTCTTTCTAACTTTTTTGTACCATTCAAACGCTATTTCTACATGTCACCAGGAAAGCCCTAGAGTAGCATATCTACTAACATCTACTAACAGGATTTCTAATAGAGAACAATCTTAGGTGAGTGGAATAATCTTATGCTATCTTCCTCTTCCCATTACTCAATGGCTGAGTCTTAACCTGAAAAACTCTCACACTCATGCTTCAAAACCCAATTTATATGCCACCTCCTCTGAGGAGTGTTCCCTGACTCCACCAGACACTATTAGATGATCCCACCTCTG
>NW_016875297.1:0-1598 GCF_001698545.2 Rhinopithecus bieti
GTGCCACTGCACTCTAGCCTGGGCAACAGAGCGAGACTCCATCTCAAAAAAAAAAAAAAAATCTCAAAAAGTCATCTGTCTTTCTCTCCTAAAACATCTCTTTGTTCCATTTTTTTTTTTAAGTGATAGAAAGGACTGACTTTTAGTCACTGTTTTACATTTCAGTAATTGGGTATCTTTCACCTTTTTTCTGTCTCTATTTTTCTGAAAATGCCTATTTTCTCTTGCATTACTATACTGTTAATATGTAGACAGTGGTTTAGAAGCTCAGTTCTTCCTCTTTTTTGATTCATAGTATAGTTACTATTAATTCCTTATATAGATCGTGCCATTAGTTTTTAAAATTCTTGCTGTTGCATTATCATGTAGTAAAAATAGTCTCAACATTCACCTACTGGAAGGAGGAAAAGGCGCTGTGTATTTTGTTTTATCCAAGCACGAACCTTCTTTGCTTTGAGTTGTCTTCCTTACAATATCCTATAAAATACAAAATCTGAAGTGACTCACTAAGATTACTGTTTACTTTGTGCTAAAATAAACCTAGAACCTAAATTATTTACTTCTTACTGTAGCACTGCCTTCTTAGAATTGAAACTCTAAAAATCATGGAATTAATGTGAAGTTTTTAATGCAGACGACAGATTATAGAAATTTTCTTTGTACACTATCACTAAATGTTTACTGTAGTTTTGAGAATAATATTGTTACTGAAGTGGTGACCCAGTAATTTTTAGTTCACCAGAAAACATTTATAGAGGGTACAGAGTATATAATTAGCCATGTGTAGATGGGACAGAAGAGAGGGATTCTACCCCTAGACAGCCTCTCCTGTTTGTGTGTGGAAATGCATGGATATTTGTAAAGCAGTTCATTAGTAGTTGAACATGCAGTAGTTGGATATTAAAAGTGTTGGAGTGCTGGCAAGATAAGAACAGACACTCAAGGAGTGAATCCTTGAATGTCCCTGAATGAGTTGAATTTTGGACAGTCCTTTTAGACAACTTAGAAAAAGGAAGGGTAGAGTAATGGAATTGATATGTTGACATTGGAAAGCATTTTTTAAAAAAAAATTACACTTGAAGTTCTGTGATACATGTGTAGCAGGTTTGTTACATAGGTATACACATGCTATGGTGGTTCGCTGCAACCATCAACCCGTCATCTACATTAGGTATTTCTCCTAATGCTATCCCTCCTCTACCCCCCACCCCCACCCCTCAACAGGCCCCAGTGTGTGATGTTCCCCCTCCCTGTGTCAATGTGTTCTCATTGTTCAACTCCCACTTATGAGTGGGAACATGCGGTGTTTGGTTTTCTGTTCCTGTGTTAGTTTGCTGAGATTGATGGGTTCCAAATTCATGTCCCTGCAAAGGACATGAACTCATCCATTTTTGTGGCTGCATAGTATTCCATGGTGTATATATGCCACGTTTTCTTTATCCAGTCTATCATTGATGGGCATTTAGGTTGGTTCCAAGTCTTTACTATTGTGAATAGTGCCGCAATAAACACACTTGTGCATGTGTCTTTATGGTAGAATGATTTATAATCCATTGGGTATGTACCCAGTAATAGGATTGCTGGGTACCATGGTATTT
>NW_016875298.1:0-726 GCF_001698545.2 Rhinopithecus bieti
GACAGCATTACCTATGGGATCAATCGGCACCCTTATTTTGATCTTGCTTTTAAGAAGTGTTTCTCTAATGCTTTTCTGTTACAAGTAGTGTTCATTTTTTATTTTATATTCTCTTTAGAATATAAGCCATAGTTAAGGGATTATGTTTCTAGTCTTATTTTAAAGATTTCGATTTTGAAGTATTTCCTTGATACTCATGGATAAGATCACAAAGTATTTAATGTAATGATGAAGGACATATGTTAATATTTTCTCTTGTTTTGTGGTAGCTTACTTGCATAAATAATAATTAAGTATTAAGAGATTAGTAAGCCAGCCTCCGTGGCTCACATCTGTAATCCAAGCACTTAGGGAAGCCTAGGCAGCCAGATTACTTGAGTCCAGGAGTTCAAGACCAGTCTGGCCTACATGGGGAAAACCCATCTACAAAAAAATACAAAAACTAGCTGGACATGGTAGTATGCACCTGTGGTCCCAGCTACTCAGGAAGCTGAGATGGGAGTATCACTTGAGCCTCAGAGACAGAGGTTGCAGTGAGCTGAGATCGAACCTTTGCACTCCAGCCTGGGTGACAGAGCCAGAATCTGTCTCAAAAAAAAAAAAAAAATTACTACATGAGAGATGCTGTTTTTAATGCTTCATGAACATGACCTCATTTAATTCTCACAACAAACCTGAGGAAGTTATTATTAATGTCCACTCTAAAATAAATTACCTAAGACATTG
>NW_016875299.1:0-1518 GCF_001698545.2 Rhinopithecus bieti
AATATTTTTCACTGTCTCTTTGAAGACATTCTGCTTAAACCTTTTCAAAGATTCGGGTGGCCATTTCTTGACTCTCCATGATTAAAACCACCTACAAGTCATACACAACAGATGCAAATATAAAATGTCCTTTGCCTCTGCAAAGAAGGCTCAGAATTAACCTTTTGTGTATGTGTGCATATGTTGCCTCCAACATCTGAAAAAAACTTGATAAAATGGAGACTCCAGCCAAGAGGAATGGTGCATGGAATCCCTTGAAAATGCACACAAACAACACCTAAAATAACAAGCAGCGCAAACTGAGGTGTATTTAAGTTTCCAAAGGTTTTAGGCAAAACGACCAGAAAATATTAGAAATGGTCACCAATGGTGGCTAGCTTTTTTGTTCTACGGTGACACAGATAAAGTTAAAAAAAAAAAAAAAAGTTGTGTAGCCATCAACACAGAGAGATAGTCCTTAAAATCCCCCATATCCAGTCTTTCAAAATACTCTCCTCCGGAACATACATGAATAGGAAGGAGCTTTTGTGTTTTAAAATCTTGGTAATGGTCCCCCTTTAAAATCTACATAGAAAATAGGGGACTGATGGCCCCTAGTTTCTCCTTATGAATTGCAAAGACTTCAGTTAGTGGCTACAATGATTTGTCATTTTCGATATAGAGGTTTTAAAATGTATATATTATATTAATCACCCTGAACAACTCTCTGTTAAATGCACATTTGGAGTCTGCAGACTGTGTGACCCAGAGGTGCTTATATAACTATATGTGGGTGTCTGGGTGTAAATACGGGTTTATGATTTTTATAATATATATGTCTGTGGGTTGCATCTAACTCCTGTGTGTGCAATAATGTTTTTTCTCTTTGCTGAGGCTTACTTGTCCAGCCTATTGTTTGAGACAACAGATATAAGTTGCGATGGGAGAGGAGCGTCGGATTTGGTGTGTATCCCCCATTTCCAATTATAGATGGATCATTATAGACAGCGGAGTCCTGAGAAGCCAGACATCTGCTCCTCACATGAATGCACTCACCTCCTAGAGACCAGGCTGCCATCATGCTCTGGAAGCTCGTGGAGAATGTCAAGTACGAAGATATCTACGAGGTGAGTTGACATCCCCAGATGCATCTTAGAGCTTTGCAGATAGAGAATTTGAGTTTCTTGATACCCCAACTGATATGTATTTTTAAGCTATTTACTGGTAGATTTCCGGTCGGTTTTCTCATCTTTCTTTAACTTTTAGAAAAGCTGGCTAGGGGAGACTTCGCTGTTCTGAAAAGGGACTTTAAAGTTGAAATCTGACAACTTTAATTTAGGATTTTTTTTTTGTTTATTTTATTTTTCTTTCTCTTTTCCTCGCCTCCTCCCACCCCACCCCACCCTTTTGAGCTCTGATGGGGAATGTGGTGCTACTGAATGTGGGCACGCTGTCAGAGAAAATCGAGATTCTGATAAAGGCAGGGACTTTTCTCGTTTTAAGTGTGGAAGAGAATTGGGTTTTCAAGCCTCATTTGTA
>NW_016875300.1:0-667 GCF_001698545.2 Rhinopithecus bieti
AGGCAAATAATTGCCAACCTTTTTAAATGCTGAAAAAATGTTTTATTGTTTTAGTGCAGAGTAGGATTCTATGATGTATCTCATTCACTATAAAATACAAAATATTGCTAAGGTTAAACAAAGATTTTCACTTTTAATTTAATTTTGTAAGTTTTGATTAATACAGAACATACAGGATGTTCTTTAAATAAGCAATATTCACCTTATAATTAATTAATTATATCTTCCTGAATAAAACTGTATTGTATATTATTACTACTGCGATTACATATGTATACATAAATATTTTTCATAATTTCCAAAACCAGTATTGTCATAGATGCCTACATACAAATCCATACACACGTATATATACACATCCATACACATATATGTATACACACAAATATACCTATAAAATGCCAAGTATTATACTGTTATTTTTACCAGTTATGAAATTTAATCATCCAATATCCTGTAATGTTATTTGTATTATGTGTCAGTTTTCAAATCAGTGAGCTGAGTGAAAAAATAAGTAAAAGTGTATTGATTAGAAGTCTGTGTGTTATGCACCTCATTATTTCTTGTGAATCAATTTCTAAAACTTGAAATTACAGAGACAAAGTCAGTGCCATTTTTTTTTTATTATACTTTAAGTTCTAGGGTACATGTGCATAACGTGCAGGTT
>NW_016875301.1:0-2290 GCF_001698545.2 Rhinopithecus bieti
CTCTCCTCTCCTTTCTGAGATAGCATTGCACTCCTGGTCACCCAGGCTAGAGTACAGTGGCACGATCACAGCTCATGGCAACCTCGACTTCTGGGCCTCAAAAGATTCTCCCACTTCAGCCTCCTGAGTAGCTGGGTCTACAGGCATGCATCACCACATTCAGCCAACATTCCGTATTTTTAGTAGAGATGGGGTTTTGCCATGTTTCCCAGGCTAGTCTTGAACTCCTGAACTCAAGCAATCTGCCCCCTCCTTGGCCTCTCAAAGTGCTGGGATTACAGGCATGAGCCATTGCACCTGGCTACAACTGGCCAATTAAAAACAATTTTTTAAAAAATAGACAGGGTCTCACTATGTTGCCCAGGCTGATCTCAAACTCCTGGTCTCAAGGGATCCTCCTGCCTCAGCCTCCTGAGTAGCTAGGATTACAGACTTGAGCCACTGTACTGGCTCTGAACACTTTCTTTTGACCTCAAGTTGCAACAAACTGTGCATAACTTAATAGAAAAAAATAATCTGTCCTTCCAGACTTCTTTCTGGGCCTCCACCTGAATGGGAGATGCATCTCTTTGTTCAGCAGTTATGAAGCATCCACTGTGTGTCCAATTCCAGGATGGGCACTGCCCAGTCCTGGTGGCCATTTCAGCAGCAGCTTTCCTGTCACTTTGCTGCATTCTGGAAACCCTCTGCACTCTGAGATGGGCGCTGGCCATGCTCCAACGCTGCCCTCTGGGAGACCCTGGGGAAGGGCTGTCAAGAGTCACTCCTGGCCTGGCTCAGTGGCTCACGCCTGTAATCCCAGCACTTTGGGGGCTGAGGCAGGCAGATCATTTGAGTTTAGGAGTTTGAGACCAGCCTGACTAATATGGTGAAACCCCATCTCTACTAAAAATACAACAATTAGCTGGGTGGGGTGGTGCCGACTTGTAATCCCAGCTACTCAGGAGGCTGAGGCAGGAAAATTGCTTGAACCCAGGAGGCAGAGGTTGCAGTGAGCTGAGATCATGCCACTGCATTCTAGCCTGGGTGACAGAGCGAAACTCCATCTCAAATAAATAAACAAATAAATAAAATGTGGCTACTGGAACATTTAAAGTTGCATATGTAGCTCACATTTTTTCCATTGGTCTACAATTTAGCTTTTACAACCACTGTAAATTGCAAACAGTTCCTCGCTCAGAAATAGTTTGGGTGCTTGTTTTTGTTTTTATTTTTTCATTTACTTAGTCTTTATCCTTTAGATGTTAAAGCAAGAGAAGGTAAGCACAACATGTGAAATAAGATTTTGTTTAATATAACTCTTCTATAATTTTAATGTAATTAAGACCATGATCTTGTCCAGGCAAAGTGGCTTATGCCTATAATCCCAGAACTTTGGGAGGTGGAAGTGGGAGAATTGCTTAAACCCAGGAGTTCAAGACCAGCCTGGGAAACATGGCAAAATCCCATCTCTATAAAAAATACAAAAATTTGCCTGGAGTGGTGCTATGCACCCCAGCTACTTGGGAGACTGAGGCAGGAGGATTGCTTGAGCCTGGGAAGTTGAAGCTACAATGAGCCGTGACTGGACCACTGCATTCCAGCCTAGATGACAGAATAAGACCCTGTCTCAAGGGGAAAAAAAACCCAAACAGAATCTCTTTTAAAGTTTTAAATTTAAACTTAAAAAATTAGGCTAGGCATGGTGGCTCATGCCTGTAATCCCAGCACTTTGGGAGGCCAAGGCAGGCAGATCACCTGAGGTCAGGAGTTCGAGACCAGCCTGGCCAGTATGGTGAAACCCCGTCTCTACTAAAAATACAAAAAATTAGCTAGGCATAGTGGCGGGTGCCTGTAATCCCAGCTACCCGGGAGGCTGAGGCAGGAGAATCGCTTGAACCCAAGAGGCAGAGGTTGTAGTGAACCGAGACTACGCCACTGCACTCCAGCCTGGACCACACAGCAATACTCCATCTCAAAAAATAAATAAATAAAAATAAATAAATAATTTTTAAAAAAATTATGGAGACATAATTCATGTACCATAAAATTCACTCTCAGGCCAGGCATGGTGGCTCACGCCTGTAATCCCAGCACTTTGGGAGGCTGAGGTGGATGGATCACCTGAGGTCAGGAGTTTGAGACCAGCCTGGGCTAACATGGTGAAACCCCATCTCTACTGAAAACACAAACATTAGCCGGGCATGGTGGTGCGCACCTGTAATTCCAGCTACTCGTGAGGCTGAGGCAGGAGAATTACTTGAACCTAGGAGGTGAAGGTTGCAGTGAGCTAAGATCATGACAATGATCT
>NW_016875302.1:0-2491 GCF_001698545.2 Rhinopithecus bieti
AATATATAAATATAGGAAATATTTATAAGATAAATGTATAAAATATTTATAAAGATAAAAAAGCACAAAAAGTAGATAAAATCTGGAATGAGAACAGTAGACTCAAAGGGGCTGACCTTACCTTTGATTTAGTATAAATAAACCAAAGGATTTTTAAGGAAAAAAATAAACCAGTCCTTCAAAACAAGGATTTAGTATTTAATTTAATGAAAGAAGCGATGGCCAGCGGCTGTCTGCTGAGCGGTGAGAGCCTGGTTGAGGGTGAGCTAACAGCCTGCTTTGCTGTCTTCTCGGCTGCTGTCAGCTGCTGTGGTGGCTCCAGCCGCGCCTGGTTCTCAGTGGCCACACGCACAGCGCCTGCGAGGTGCACCACGGAGGCCGAGTCCCCGAGCTCAGCGTCCCATCTTTCAGTTGGAGGAACAGAAACAACCCCAGTTTCATCATGGTAACGTGAAAGTTTATTTTTGTCTGAAAGCTTTCCATAAGTATTTAAATCAACACAGTAATCAACTATTTAATTGCTGCAATCTGTAAAAATTTACAAAAGTCACACACAAATTTCCCTCCCTCTACACGTAGTTCCGTGCACTGCCTCTTGCCAAACACCCTTCCGGGAACCAATCAGCCTGACATTCCTGGGCGGTTTGTGTGGGAAGTGAGGGCAGGGCACTGTCCAGGTGGACTTGATCCTTCAGGGAGGGCCATGTCGTCTCCGCTTACACTCTGTGTGTGTTTACTTTTCCAAAGAAACAACCATTTATTCATAAGCTATACTCAGCCATCGTCTCTTATTTTCAAAACATGCCCATTTGGCCTGGCAGAGAATGCTACAGCCTTTGCAGGTTGATAAAAGGTGTTTCACTTAATGACCACTGGGCATTTTAACTCCTTTCAGCCACGGGCTCCTACATCCAGCTCATGATGCTGGTATGACAGGTTCTTTTACTTCTTAAAAGGTGGGGGAAACCCTAACATTTTCAAATTCAAGTAAATGAAAACATTTGCCACTGTCATTCCACATAAACGTTACCTGCAGAGAAAAGCCCACGGAGACGACCTGGACATATGTACTTCTAGGGAACAGATGCTTAGTTGAGCATCACGGGGCAGGAAGACACCTTTCCCTCCTTGTTCCTTGCTGACCAATGACCCTGGAACTCCATGTACCTCTCTGAATCTCTGTTACGGATCTCCCATTATATTTGATGGGAACCCAGTGGGCCAGGGGCCAGTTTTGACAGGTCAGTGTCCCAGACATTTTCCACCCAGGCACACTTGGGCCTTACTTGTCTCTCCTGCCAGAGCCTGGGCTGGTGGGGCTCTGGGGGAAGAGCCTGGTGCAGGAGGAAGAGCAGGCCCTCTTGTTCTCAGGGGAGGAGGGCCCCTTCCCTGCCTCCCCTGAGGGGGACCTGAGAAGGCAGTCTTCCCTCTGCTGTTTCTAAGACTGTGGTGTTCAACCTGTGCCTGGTGCTGTCAGCCTAACTTTCCCTTTTCCTTTCCAGGGCAGCATCACGCCCACAGACTACGCCCTCTCCAAGTGCTACCTCCCACGTGAGGATGTGGTTTTGGTCATCTACTGTGGAGCGGTAGGCTTCCTTGTGGTCCTCACACTCTCTCACTTGGGGCTTTTAGCCTCACCTTTTCTTTCTGGTTTGAACTTGCTCAGAAAGCGTAAGACAGGATGAAGAGCAGGCGCCATTGTAAATATCAAAGCCCAAGAAGTGGAACTTTGGGCAGAGATCATGTTAGAATCAAGTGGATGATGAGACCAATTACAGGCTGTCTCTCTGCACATCACAGAAATTCTCAATCACTGACACGAGTAACTGCAAAATAAATAGTTGATTGTACTGTTCTCATGCTAGCAAAGTGGACAGGTACTCTACAACAAATCTGTTTTCTCATTTTTATCAAATATATGTATCATCAAAGGTTGCATCTGTACAGTATTAAATGCTATTAATGTCATCACTCACATGCACGACAGTCCTTGTTCCCCCAGGAAGGGCCTGGTGGCCGCCAGCACACACGTGGGATTATGTGTATATATAAATATTGGGCTGTTTCCCTCATCCTGTGAAGTGGTTCTCGAATTCCTATGTACCGTAAAGCTGTACCTTTGAAAGTACAGATGTGGCCGGGCGCGGCAGCTCACACCTATAATCCAGGACTTTGGGAGGCTGAGGCGGGTGGATCACTTGAGGTTAGGAGTTCAAGACCAGCCTGGCCAACATGGTGAAACCCCCTTCTCCACTAGAAGTATAAAAATTAGCCAAGCGTGGTGGCACACGCCTGTAATCCCAGCTACTTGGTAGGCTGAGGAAGGAGAATCCCTTGCACCCGGGAGGCGGAGGTTGCAGTGAGCCACGATCGTGCCATTACACTTCAGCCTGGGCAGCAGAGTGAGACTCCATCTCAAAAAAAAATTTAAAAAAAAAAAAATACAGATGTGATATGCAGAACATATGTTTTCGAAGATTTTTTTTTTTTT
>NW_016875303.1:0-668 GCF_001698545.2 Rhinopithecus bieti
CCATAGCTAATATCATACTGAATGGGCAAAAGCTAGAAGCATTCCCTTTGAAAACTGGCATAAGACAAGGAAGCCCTCTCCCGCCACTCCTGTTCAACATAGTATTGGACGTTCTAGCCAGGGCAATCAGGCAAGAGAAAGAAAGCGTATTCAAATAGGAATAGAGGAAGTCAAATTGTCTCTGTTTGCAGATTACATGATTGTTGTATTTTTAGAAAACCCCATCATCTCAGCCCCAAATCTTAAGCTGATAAGCAACTTCAGCAAAGTCTCAGGATACAAAATCAATGTGCAAAAATCACAAGCGTTCCTATACACCAATCATAGACAAACAGAGCCAAATCATGAGTGAATGTCCATTCACAATTACTACAAAGAGAATAAAATACCTAGGAATAAAACTTACAAGGGATGTGAAGGACCACTTCAAGGAGAACTACAAACCACTGCTCAAGGAAATAAGAGAGGACACAAACAAATGGAAAAACATTCCATGCTCATGGATAGGAAGAATCAATATCGTGAAAATGGCCACCATACTGCCCAAAGTAATGTATAGATTCAATGCTATTCCCATCAAGCTGCCATTGACTTTCTTTACAGAATTAGGAAAACTACTTTAAATTTCATATGGAACCAAAACAGCCCGTATAAGCCAAGACAATCCT
>NW_016875304.1:0-1599 GCF_001698545.2 Rhinopithecus bieti
GTTTTGAGTCAGGTTGAAGTGGTTGGTTGCATGTCATGTGGGCCTTGCATGTGTAGGATTTCCATCCTCGGACAGTGGTTCAGCCTGATTTGAAAGGGGAGTGTCTGCCTTGACTTTCTCTAGTGCCTACCCTCAGGATAAAAGAGGAAGAAGAGGATTTATCAGTGTTGTGGAGAAAGGTATTCCTTCTTCCTCTCATCAAGCCTACCATGAGGCATTTATTTGTGAGAAGGTGCCAGCCCCTGTCACTTCATTAGGATTCCAGGGTGTTCTTAAGACAGACTGTCACTGCTAGATGGCCACAGTTTAGCTGCTTCTTAAAGATCTTAGGAAAGTAGTCAATATTTTAAAAAATTATTAAGGTCTAATTTACATACTTTTTTGATTACATGAAATATATCTCATGGGAGAAGTTGTTTGACTTTAGTTCGCTGGCCTGTTGTCTTTTACTGGTTTTATTTCCACATGGAAGTTTAGCCTGATAATGGGATAAGAACGCTGAGGTAATGAAGTTGGTCCCATAAGGTCTACTAAATGAATGTCAAACTCCTTAGCTGGACAATACAGGCTGTCCACGGTCAGGCCCCAACCTGCCATTCTCTGAGGCCCAGCCAGACTTGGATGCATGGCTGATCCCTGCAAATACCCTGTGCTTCTTGCCTCCAGACCTTTGCTTACACTGTTCCCTTTAGCTGGAAGGGCCTCTCCCCAGTTCTACCTTTTGAAATCCTAAATCTTCATTGAGAACCAATTCAAAAAGCAGTATCTCCTTGTAGCTTCCCTAGATGTGATCTGTACAAACTAGATGTGATCTGTACTCCCTGTGAATCCTTCTGTGCCTTGGTTTGTCCTCCTTTTGTGCTTCTTGCTACAACATCCTTAGTATACTATACCGTCTGTCACCTAGTAAGCTCCACAAGACAATAACTTTGCTCTTGTATCTCCCATGTATCTAACACATACTCCATGTAAAGAAGACTAAGTATTTTTTCTTTGAGACAGAGTTTTGCTCTTGTTGCCCAGGCTGAAGTGCAATGGCGTCATCTCGGCTCACTGCAACCTCCACCTCCCGGGTTCAAGCGATTCTCCTGCTGCCTCAGCCTCCTGAGTAGCTGGGATTACAGGCATGCACCACCATACCTGGCTAATTTGTATTTTTTAGTAGAGATGGATTTCTCCATGTTGGTCAGGCTGGTCTCGAACTCCCAACCTCAGGTGATCCGCCTGTCTCAGCTTCCCAAAGTGCTGGGATTACAGGCGTGAACCACTGCGCCAGGCCAGAATAAGTATTTAAATAGTGGAAGAATGGTATTTTTCCACACATAGCCGAGTGAAGGATTAGCTTTTTTGTCTTTCTTGAGACGGAGTCTTGCTCTGTCACCAGGCTGGGGTACAGTGCCATGATCTCGGCTCACTGTATCCTCTGCCTCCCAGGTTCAAGTGATTCTCCTGCCTCAGCCTGCCGAGTAACTGGGACTACAGGCATGCATCACCATGCCCAGCTAATTTTTGTTTTTTTTGCTTTTGTTTTGAGAGGGAGTCTCACTCTGTGGCCCAGGCTGGAGTGCAGTGGCGGGATCTCAGCTCACTGCAAGCTGC
>NW_016875305.1:0-1402 GCF_001698545.2 Rhinopithecus bieti
GGGTGGAGGTTGGGAGTGTTAGCAGCAGATAAAGAGGATGAGAGTCGCATCCCAGGCTTTGGAGCCCCGGAGGTGTCTGGGGGGTCCTGGCTGGATCCTGGCACCTCTATCTCGCACCCAGGTGAGGAGCTTGGAGGCCGCGGGGGTCGTGGGAAGAGACGAGGCCAGCCCTTCCCGCGCCCTCGCCTCCAAGGAGCTGCGAGTGTGATGCGGCGTGCTCGCCCTCTGGCGGCGGCTCCCGGAACTGAGCGGCGGCCGCGCTCAGGACACCCACTTCCCAGACGCCAAGCCTGGAGGGCCGGGCGTGCTTCCCACCTAGCTCTGCTACATCCCAGCTCCTGACTGTCCCCCAACCTGCCCTTCTGGTGTCCTCTAGACCCAGTTAACGGCAGCTCTGTCCTGCCAGGTGCTAAGGCTCCAAACTTTGGAGAGCACCTTTGACCAATCTCTTTAACACCCATCCCCGCCATCAATCTTATATGACAGTAACTCCGGTCAGCTCCAGAATCTATCCAGAATCCGCCCGCTTCTCACCCACTTCTTGTCCCCCTACCCGGATCAGTGCAGTCACTTCCTTCCAGGTCTCCCAGTTCCCGCCCTGGCCACCACCAGTGCCCCCCAGTCTATTCCGCCCACAGCGGCCAGAGGGCGCCTGTGAGCACCTGAGTCAAGACTGGTCCCTCTGATGAGAAACCCTCCATGGCTCTCATCTCCCTCAGAAAAAAGCCTCAGGAGGAGGCCCGCGAGGATGTGCCCCCATCACCTCCCCACCCTCCTGTCCCCACAAGCACCCCTTTTATCCCCCCAGCCACACTTGCTCATTCCATTTTTCCAAACGTACCAGGCACACTCTATAATGCTATTTATGCCAGCTATACAAGAACGCAGAAGCTCTTTAAGTTTCAGCGTGGAAAGATATCCCCCCAAAACTTAAGTAAAAAGGAAAACATTGAGAATGGGCTATCATTCCAACCTTTTGGGGAAAGAGAAAATAATTTACAGCTATTGTTTATTTGTATTTGCATGTTGCAAAAAGCAGCCAGGTTTTCTTGCTGAGGAGGGGCACGGAAATGTACAGATGCCCTGAGGGAGCCTCACTCTAGACTATAAAAATTGTGGCCAGGTGCGGTGGCTCACGCCTGTAATTCCAGCATTTTGGGAGGCCGAGGCGGGCAGATAATGAGGTCAGGAGATCAAGACCATCCTGGCTAACACGGTGAAACCCCGTCCCTACTAAAAATATTTTAAAAATTAGCCAGGCGTGGTGGCAGGCACCTGTAGTCCCAGCTACGCAGGAGGCTGAGGCAAGAGAATGGCGTGAACCCGGGAGGCAGAGCTTGCAGTGAGCTGAGATCACACCACTGCACTCCAACCTGGGCGACAGAGCGAGACTCCGTCTCAA
>NW_016875306.1:0-670 GCF_001698545.2 Rhinopithecus bieti
ACATATATGTATAATATATATTATATATAATATATATAAATATAATATATTCAGTATGTGTTGGTAACTAGTGCATCTGGCATCCCTATGGAACCACTCCAGAGAAGTATCTGATGGAGATGCAAGGGTTGGGGATGGAATGAAGACAGCAAGAGGATGTGCAGGATGAGAAGAGTAAAGGAACTGGGACAGAAGCATGGTGGCACCTCTATCTAAAAGGTGACTGCAGGAAGAGAAACTTGTGAAGGATGTTGACAGTGCTCACAAAGGAAAGAGAACAGAGAATACTATAATGAGGCAAGTGTGTAGAGACTTTGTAAGACAGAGTAATGAACAGTGTCAAGTGCAGAAGAGAGACATAGTTAAAAAAACAAAAAAACTAGCACACGTTCACTAGATTTACCAATATAAAAGTCACCATTGACTATAAAAATAATACCTTTTGCACCATGACAAATAAAGACTGAATTACAGTGGATTAGCATGAAGTAGGAAATTAAGCCATGGAGATAGAGAATTTAGATCACTCCCTCGAGAAGATCGGCTCAGAAAAGAAGACAAATAAAATGGCAGTTCTACAGTAGGGAAGAAAAGATGAAAATGACCATAGAGTTGAAAGAGAATAGGAATTGATAAAATCAAGGGTGCAAGTGAAATAGGTATCTCTTTT
>NW_016875307.1:0-1515 GCF_001698545.2 Rhinopithecus bieti
AAAAAAAAAAGAAAGAAAATTTCCAGGGCCTGGCACTGTGATTCATACCTGTAATCCCAGCACTTTCAGAGGCCAGGGTGAAAGGATCATATGAGACCAGCCTGGGCAGCATAGTGAGACCCTGTCTCTGCAAAAACAAACAGCCAGGCATGGTGGCAAGTGCCTGAAGTCCCAGCTATTTAGGAGGCTGAGGCAGAAGGATCACTTGAGCCCAGGAGGTCAAGGCTACAGTGAGCTATGATAATGCCACTGCACTCTAGCCTGGGTAACAGAGCAAGACCCTGTCTCCAAAACATGATGTTAATAATTAATTTGGCCAGGCATGGTGGCTCACGCCTGTAATTCCAGCACTTTGGGAGGCCAAGGGAGGAAGATCACAAGGTCAGGAGTTTGAGACTAGCCTAGCCAATATGGTGAAACTCTGTCGCTGCTAAAAATATTAAAAAATTAGCTGGGTGTGTGGCGGTGCGCACCTGTAGTCCCAGCTACTGGGGAGGCTGAGGCAGGAGAATTGCTTGAACTCAAGAGGCGGAGGTTGCAGTGAGTCAAGATCTTGCCACTGCACTCCAGCGTAGGTGACAGAGTGAGAACTTTGTCTAAAAAAAAAAAAAAAAAAAAGGCCCTGTGCAGTGGCTCACACCTGTAATCCCAGCACTTTGGGAGGACGACGTGGGCAAATTACGAGGTCAGGAGTTCAAGACTGGCCTGACCAAGATGGTGAAACCCAATGTCTACTAAAACTACAAAAATTAGCCAGGCCCTATGGCAAGCACCTGTAATCACAGCTACCCAGGAGGCTGAGGCAGAAGAATCACTTGAACCCAGGCAGCGGAGTTTGCAGTGAGCTGAGATCGTGCCACTGTATTCCAGCCTGGATGACAGAGTGAGACTCCATCTCAAAATAAGAAAAGAAAAGAATGGCCGGGCATGGTGGCTTATGCCAGTCTTTCCAGCACTTTGGGAGTTCAAGGCGGGTGGATCACTTGAGGTTGGGAGTTCAAGAGAGCCTGACCAATGTGGAGAAACCATGTCTCTACCAAAAATACAAAAAAATTAGCCAGGCGTGGTGGCAGGCAGGCACCTATAATCCCAGCTACTCAGGAGGCTGAGGCAGGAAAATCGCTTGAACTCAGGAGGCGGAGCTTGCAGTGAACCCAGATAGCACCTGGGCGACAAAGCAAGACTCCGTCTAAAAAAGTTAAAAAGGGGCCGGGCGCGGTGGCTCAAGCCTGTAATTCCAGCACGTTGGGAGGCCGAGACGGGCGGATCACGAGGTCGGGAGATCGAGACCATCCTGGCTAACACGGTGAAACCCCGTCTCTACTAAAAAATACAAAAAACTAGCCAGGCGAGGTGGCGGCCGCCTGTAGTCCCAGCTACTCAGTAGGCTGAGGCAGGAGAATGGCGTGAACCCGGGAGGCGGAGCTTGCAGTGAGCCGAGACCGCGCCCCTCCACTCCAGCCTGGGCGACAGAGCAAGCCCCGTCTCAAAAAAAAAAAGAAAAAAGAAAAAAAA
>NW_016875308.1:0-903 GCF_001698545.2 Rhinopithecus bieti
TAAAATTAAAAGATCAGGTAATATAACAACTAAAATTAGAACACGGGAAGGAAGGAGAAAATAGGAAATACACTAATTTCATTATTGTTCATAGACAAAACCAGTATCTAAAATATGGGGTATTATATAAAATTATAGAAGTAATCACTAAGCATAGAAATACAGTTATTAGAAATGCAATTAGAAACACAATTAGAAATAACAGCTATTTCTAATTAAAAAAACAACACAGTTATTTCTAATTTTTAAAAAATGAAACAAAGAAGAGCAGGGGCCAGGTGTGCTGGCTCACGCCTGTAATCCCAGCACTTTGGGAGGCTGAGGCAGGCAGATCACCTGAGGTCAGGAGTTCGAGACCAGCCTGGCCAACATGGTGAAACCCCGTCTCTACTAAAATACGAAATAGCTGGGCATGTGATGGCGGGTGCCTGTAATCCCAGCTATTCGGGAGGCAGGGGAATTGCCTGAACCTGGGAGGCAGAGGTTGCGGTGAGCTGAGATCACGCCACTGCACACCAGCCTGGGTGACAGAGCAAGACTCGGTCTTAAAAAAGAAAAGAAAAGCTGGCCACTTAGTGAAACATTTTAAAAGTCATGAAACCAGAAAGTATAATGACAGAATTAGCACTGACTATATTAAGAAATACAAATGGGCTAAACCAACAAAGAACAAACAAAAAAGATTAGATTGGATTACAAACAAAATCTAACCCTGTACTGTATACAAAAGCATATATGAAACAAAAAATATTTAGGAAATGAAAACGAAAAAAAACTTATCAGTCAAAACAAACTGAAAGAAAGAATGAATTACAATCTTACTATTGACAAGGTTGAACATAAGGCACAAACATTAAAGGAGACAGAGGGGCTTTTATAATATTAAAACTGCAATTTGCACTC
>NW_016875309.1:0-209 GCF_001698545.2 Rhinopithecus bieti
AGAGAGAGAGAGAGAGAGAAGAGAGAAAGAGAGAGAAAGAGAGAGAAAGGGAGGAAGGGAGGAAGGGAGGAAGGGAGGAAGGAAGGAAGGAAGGAAGGAAGGAAGGAAGGAAGGAAGGAAGGAAGCAAGTGAGTAAGAAAGGAGTGATGTAAGGAAGGAAGGAAGGAAGGAAGGAAGGAAGGAAAGAAAAAAAGATATATAGATTCCAA
>NW_016875310.1:0-231 GCF_001698545.2 Rhinopithecus bieti
ACAAACCTGCACGTTATGCACATGTACCCTAGAACTTAAAGTGTAATGAAAAAAAAAAAAAAAAAAGAATGGTATTGAGAAAGAGTGGTTAGATTAAGGAGAGCCCACAAACCATAGTTTCACAGCAGTTATACTCTTGGGCATAGAGCATAGAATGATGTGTCCAATTCTTGTTGGCATTGTGAGCAAGGGTAACCTATGCACTGGCTCCTTCTTGGTTCTTGAAGAACC
>NW_016875311.1:0-231 GCF_001698545.2 Rhinopithecus bieti
GGCAGAAGGCGGAGGTGCAGGGACCAAATTCTGCGGACAGCCAGGTAAATCAGAGGAGGCCACTGGCCCCCGCCTCTTCTCCCCGGGAGGGCGAATCCTTCTGTATTAGTCAGCCCCAGGCACCCTAAAAAAAATACCATTGACTGAGTGGCTTAAACAACAGGGTTTTATTTTCTCACAGTTCTGGAGGCTAAAAGCCCCAGAGGCCTCTTCCTGGTTTGCACACAGCCA
>NW_016875312.1:0-1024 GCF_001698545.2 Rhinopithecus bieti
AAAAATTAAAAGAGGTGAGGGTGGATGGGGGGAAGATGATATAAATAACTAGGTGTCAAAAAGTATTATTTAAAGCTAACAAAGCAAGGAGAAGTACAAAAAAACTTAATAGCATAAAAACAAACATTAGGTAATATAACAACTAAAATTAGAACACGGGAAGGAAGGAGAAAATAGGAAATACACTAATTTCATTATTGTTCATAGAAAAAACCAGTATCTAAAATATGAGGTATTATATAAAATTATAGAAGTAATCACTAAGCATAGAAATACAGTTATTAGAAATGCAATTAGAAACACAATTAGAAATAACAGCTATTTCTAATTAAAAAACAACACAGTTATTTCTAATTTTTAAAAAATGAAACAAAGAAGAGCAGGGGCCAGGTGTGCTGGCTCACGCCTGTAATCCCAGCACTTTGGGAGGCTGAGGCAGGCAGATCACCTGAGGTCAGGAGTTCGAGACCAGCCTGGCCAACATGGTGAAACCCCGTCTCAACTAAAAATACGAAATAGCTGGGCGTGTGATGGCGGGCGCCTGTAATCCCAGCTATTCAGGAGGCAGGGGAATTGCCTGAACCTGGGAGGCAGAGGTTGCGGTGAGTTGAGATCATGCCACTGCACACCAGCCTGGGTGACAGAGCAAGACTCGGTCTTAAAAAAAGAAAAGCTGGCCACTTAGTGAAACATTTTTAAAAAGTCACGAAACTAGAAAGTATAATGACAGAATTAGCACTGACTATATTAAGAAATACAAATGGGCTAAACCAACAAAGAACAAACAAACAAAGAAAAAAGATTAGATTGGATTACAAACAAAATCTAACCCTGTATTGTATTCAAAAAGCATATATGAAACAAAAAATATTTAGGAAATGAAAACGAAAAAAAACTTATCAGTCAAAACAAACTGAAAGAAAGAATGAATTACAATCTTACTATTGACAAGGTTGAACATAAGGCACAAACATTAAAGGAGACAGAGGGGCTTTTATAATATTAAAAAATGCAATTTGCACCC
>NW_016875313.1:0-231 GCF_001698545.2 Rhinopithecus bieti
AGTCCCAACAATACTGAAAAACAATTCCTTACAACAAATCTCTTCCTATCTCTATATCTATCTCTATCTCCATCTCTATCTCCATCTCTATCTCTATCCCTATCCCTATCTCTATCTCTATCTATCTCTATCTCTATCTCCATCTCCATCTCTATCTCTATCTCCATCTCCATCTCCATCCCTATCTCTATCTATCTCTATCTCTATCTCCATCTCCATCTCCATCTCCAT
>NW_016875315.1:0-727 GCF_001698545.2 Rhinopithecus bieti
GGCTACAAGTCAATTAGGTTAGGAAATAAAAATAAGTTAAAAACAATATATCTAGTAAATTTTTTTAAGTCCTTAATAATTTATGGATTAAAGATGAAATTGTAATTGAAATTAGAAAATAATTAGAACTATATGATAATAAAACTTCTTTTAACTTTTTAGGATACCACTAAATCAAAACATAGGAAAATTTTATTCTTAAGTAAACTCATTTTGGAAAAGAAATAAAGTTGAAAATTAATGAAGCACATAAGACATTTGAAAAGAAAATATAGAATTAATATACATGAGAAAAAAGTAAAGAAATTTAAAACTTTAAAGCTACAATAGAGATGACAGGCAAGCAAAATTTGGCTAATATTAAGACTAATAAAATTGCTTAATACTTTGCAAAACGGATGAAAACATATTAAAATAGAAAAGAGAATATGGGCCCGGTGTGGTGGCTCACTCCTGCAATCCCAGCACCTTGGGAAGCTGAGGTGGGCAGATCACCTGAAGTCAGGAGTTTGAGACCAGCCTGGCCATCATGGTGAAACCCTGTCTCTACTAAAAAACAAAAACAAAAACAAAATGCAAAATTAGACTGGCGTGGTGGTGCACACCTGTAATTTCAGCTACTTGGGAGGCTGAGGCAGGAGAATCACTTGAAATCGGGAGAAGGTTGCAGTGAGCCAATATTGCACCATTGCACTCCAGCCTGGGCAAAAGAGTAAAACTTCATCTC
>NW_016875317.1:0-728 GCF_001698545.2 Rhinopithecus bieti
GCTGGGATTACAGGCTTGAGCCACCGCACCCGGCCGAAATTTCTAACCATAAACAAGCCTAGTTATAATTTTATTTTAACCAACAACTTTTCATGTTCTTCATCTGTAGCTTCATTGTGACCTGAACAAGATTTGAGTAGAAATAACTTCTCCCAAAAAGCATAAAGGAATTTCAAAGAGAGGATTAGCAAAAGAAGAAGCCCTATTTCTTTTAAAAGTTTGCAATATTTAGTACCCTCTTGTTGGTTTAGATTAAATAAAAATATAATAAAGCAAATGTAAGTGACATTAGAAATGAGAAATTAGGGTCGGGTGCAGTGGCACACGCCTATAATACCAGCACTTTGGGAGGCCGAGGTGGGGAGATCAGAAGGTCAGGAGATCGAGACCATCCTGGCTAACACGATGAAACCCCGTCTCCACTAAAAATACAAAAAATCAACCGGGTGCGGTGGCGGGCATCTGTAGTCCCAGCTACTGGGGACGCTGAGGCAGGAGAATGGCATGAACCCAGGAGGTGGAGCTTGCAGTGAGCCGAGATTATGCCATTGTACTCCAGCCTGGGCAACAGAGCAAGACTCTAACTCAAAAAACAAAAAAAAAAGAAAGAAAAAAGGAATGAGAAATTAGATACAACCAAAGCTATGAGAGTGGCAGTAAAAGCTAATTACAATATACTTATAATAATTTATAACAATTAAAATTAAAACTAGCCGGGCATGGTGGTG
>NW_016875318.1:0-597 GCF_001698545.2 Rhinopithecus bieti
GTGTGAGTGTGTGTGTGTGTGAGTGTGTGAGTGTGTATGTGTATGTGTCTGTGTGTGTGTGTGTGAGTGTGTATGTGTCAGTGTGTGTGTGAGGGGGTATGTGTCTGTGTGTGTGAATGGGAGTGTGTGAGTGTGAGTGTGTGAGTGTGTGTGTGAATGTGAGTGTGTGAGTGTGTATGTGTCTGTGTGTGTGAATGGGAGTGTGTGAGTGTGAGTGTGTGTGAATGTGAGTGTGATGTGTGTGTGTCTGTGAGTGTGTGTGTGTGTGTATGTGTCTGTGTGTGTGTGAATGTGAGTGTGTGAGTGTGAGTGTGTGAGTGTGTGTGAATGTGAGTGTGTGAATGTGAGTGTGTGAGTGTGTATGTGTCTGTGTGTGTGAATGTGAGTGTGTGTGAGTGTGTGAGTGTGTGTGAATGTGTGTGAATGTGAGTGTGTGAGTGTGTATGTGTCTGTGTGTGTGTGAATGTGAGTGTGTGTGAGTGTGTGAGTGTGTGTATGTGTCTGTGTGTGAGTGAGTGTGTATGTGTCTGTGTGTGTGAGAGTGTGTATGTGTCTGTGTGTGTGTGTGAGTGTGTATGTGTCTGTGTGTGTGTGTGT
>NW_016875319.1:0-1202 GCF_001698545.2 Rhinopithecus bieti
GCCTTGGCAGCTTTCACATGGTGTTGAGCCTGCGGGTGCACAGAAGTCAAGAATTGAGGTTTAGGAACCTCAGCCTAGATTTCACAGGATGTATGGAAATGCTTGGATGTCCAGGTAGAAGTTTGCTGCTGGGGCAGAGCCCTCATGGAGAATCTCTGGTTGGGCAGTGCAGAAGGGAAATGTGGAGTTGGAGCCCCTACACAGAGTCTCTACTGGGGCACTGGCTAGTGGAGCTGTGAGAAGAGTGCCACTGTCCTCTGGACAACAGAATGGTAGATCCACCGACAGCTTGTACCATGCACCTGGAAAAGCTGCAGACACTCAAAGCCAGGCGGTGAAAGCAGCCAGGAGGGAGGCTGTACCCTGCAAAGCCACAGCAGCAGAGCTGCTCAAGGCTGTGGGAGCCCACCTCTTGAATCAGCATGACCTGGATGTGAGACATGGAGTCAAAGGAGATAATTTTGGAGCTTTAAGGTTTAACTGGCCCACTGGATTTCAGACTCTCATGGGGCCTGTAGCCCCTTTGTTTTCACCAATTTCTCCTACTTGGAATGGCTGTATTTACCCAGTGTCTGTACCCTCATTGTATCTAGGAAATAACTAACTTGCTTTTGATTTTACAGGCTCATAGGCAGAAGCGACTTGTCTTGTCTTGGATGAGACTTTGGATTGTGGACTTTTGAGGTTAATGTTGAAATGAGATAAGACTTTGAGGGACTGTTGGGAAGGCATGATTGGTTTTGAAATACGAAGACATGAGATGTGGGAGGAGCCAGGGGCAAAAGGATATGGGGGTTTGGCTGTGTCCCCACCCAAGTCTCATCTGGAATTCTCACATGTTGTAGGAGGGACCTGGTGGGAAGTAACTGAATCATGGGGCGGGTCCTTCCCAGGCTGTTCTTGTAATAGTGAATAGGTCTCACAAGATCTGATGTGTTTAAAAAACGGGAGCTTCCCTACACAAGCTCTCTTTTTGCCTGCTGCCATCCATGTAAGATGTGACTTGCTCCTCGTCTTCCGCCATGATTGTGAGGGTTCCCCAGCTACGTGGAACTGTTAGTTCTCCATTAAACCTCTTTCCTTTGTAAATTGCTCAGTCTTGGGTATGTCTTTATCAGCAGCATGAAAACAGACTAATACACCCTGTCTCTACAAAACATTAAAAAATAAGCCAGGGCTGGGCACGGTGGCTCAAGCCTGTA
>NW_016875320.1:0-1202 GCF_001698545.2 Rhinopithecus bieti
TCCCCTCCCCTCCCAACCCCTCCCCTCCCACTCTCTCTGTACATTTTCTGTGGGTGGTTTCACTTCCCTTCTGCTTTGACACCTAAATGCTCTATCTTTAGGCAAAGCTTCAGACCTGCATACCCAGCAGGGTGTTGCACAAATTGTCACAAACTCAATTAATTACTGCTGCAAACCTGACTTCATACTTTTTGAATTTATATTCATTTTCCTGATGAAAGACGCAGCTATCTATTAAGGAAATCAGGTTAGTAACCGAGGAGTTATAGTTGCTTGATTCCTTTCCCTTACTTAATATGAAGTCGTTCTCTGGGTTTTGTTGTTATTTCTTCAGATTCTTTCGTGTTGCTTATTTTCCATCTCTACTCCTTCTTCCCTAGTTCAGATTCCTAGCCTTTCCTACCACCTTTCTCATTGGTCTCTACATCTCCACTGTTTTCTATAAAAATCCATTCCTTACATTTATGCCAAAGTAATCATTCTGAAGCATGTCTTAGCACATAATTCATTTGATTAAACATTTTTAGGGCCTCTTTATTGTCTACAATATAAACTCTTTCTTCTTTTGCCTGACGTTGAAGACTGTCATCACTTGACCCTGGCCCACCCTTGATTCCTGACATTTAATTTGCCCCTGTTTCCTTATCATGCAAACTCTGTTTCAGCTCTACTACATTAATTGCTGTTCTCTGAATCTGTAGTATACTTAGATGCCCCTTGGCATTTGCTCATGCTATTTCATCTGCCTGAAATTCCCTTGTGATTCTACCCATTATACAATTTTGCCGTGTGAAAACCTACTCGTCCTTCAAGATTCTGCTCCAATGTTACTTTTTCTATGACACGGACCTGTTCTTGATCAACATGCTTGTAATTAATTGTTTATGGCATTTTTGGGTTTTGGCATTGGATTTGCTTTCTTTTGGATGCACTGCCATACTTAGCCCAACTTCCATAAAACCTGGTTTTATTTGAGTAAGATACTAATGCATCTTATTTCTAATTGCATCTTTTAGCTAGGAAAAATGTCTTTCTGGTTTTTTGAAATGCACTTTTAGCACTCAAAAAAGTGTACACAAGATATTATATATCATTATTCTCATTTAATGAAGAAGTGAATCTTTGCTAAGTAAATATGTGTAAGCAGACTCTGTAGCCTACTCTTAAAGTAGCTAAATAGCTCTCATTTTGTTAATTAAGAG
>NW_016875321.1:0-813 GCF_001698545.2 Rhinopithecus bieti
GCCTAATCTCTAGTCAGCATTTTCCTTTTGATTGATAGGAGAGATGCTTAGTTTCCTTGGCCCCTGTGCACTTGAATGTCAACTTTATCCCATAATTTTAAGTCTAGGCATAATATTTAATCAATATGCATGAGGATTAATGAGTTCATTAACATGCAATGTATTTTATGAATACTTTTTCTAATGCTCATACCTATCTCTGAGAAGCCGCCCATTACTGATTTGGTCTGGATTTAGCTAGCTATGGGCTCCTTACTCACTCTTTTATTTCACCTTTTTTGTCTGCTCATTTTTGCTTCTTATATTATTCTTGCTCACCCAACTCTTCCCCTTGTTCTTACAAATTTAACCTCTAATTTCCTCTGCTATTTTCTTGCCTAATTTATTCCCTGATAGGAATGATCCTCTTAAATCTTAATGAGGTGCCAAAGGGATATGGCCAATTTTCTGTACCTATTTTTCACTGGCTTTGTGTGGTGATAATGCCTAACTGGAGATCATAGAACTCTCTCAATGCTTTAGGTAAGGGTGTTTGGATTGGTCATAGTTTGGAGTTTTTCCAAGGTTTTTGGAGTAATCATCATCTGGAACATGAGAGCTGCCAGATGGTCAGACACATATAAAATAAGGCAATTCAAAATGCAGGGTTCTAGAAGTAGTAAAATTAAGATGATTATTAAATGTTTTAATACAAGCAAGATGATTGGTAGTGGCCAATTCTTAAAATGAGAAAACTCAATGAAAACAAGCTATTGAGCTGGCTTGCTCAAACTCCTACTTCTTCCCTTATTATGTCAATACAAGTAGAACTAG
>NW_016875322.1:0-1600 GCF_001698545.2 Rhinopithecus bieti
GAAAGTTTTTTTAATGTAAAGAAAAACAAAATGGTTGTATGGATTAAAGATAAGAATTAGAAAAAAATAATGTAACAACAAATAACATATTACCAAGTAAGATAAAAAAAAAAAAGGCCTTGGCCCGGCGCGGTGGCTCAAGCCTGTAAGCCCAGCACTTTGGGAGGCCGAGACGGGCGGATCACGAGGTCAGGAGATCGAGACCATCCTGGCTAACACTGTGAAACCCTGTCTCTACTAAAAAATACAAAAAAAAAAAAAAACTAGCCGGGCGAGGTGGCGGGCGCCTGTAGTCCCAGCTACTCGGGAGGCTGAGGCAGGAGAATGGCGTGAACCAGGGAGGCAGAGTTTGCAGTGAGCTGAGATCCGGCCACTGCACTCCAGCCCGGGCGACAGAGCGAGACTCCCTCTCAAAAAAAAAAAAAACTACTCAATCATTAACAAGACAAGATATATCCTTAATAAATATAAAAACAGGGAAAGAAGAAGGAAGGGGTGGATAGCAATGAAACCCAACTGAAGACAATCAAGTTGAAGAACTCCTTAAACACATTCTGGATGAAGGCTCATTGACTAGGTAGTTCCCTGTTCACCTGGCCACTAGGCAGTCTTAAGGGTCAAAAATGCGTTATACTGTAGGGAAACTTGTGAAACTTAAGGCCCTACATATATCTATACATAGCTAAAGTCAGAGTTGGTCCACAATTAAAAATAAAAAAGCAAAATGCTTTAGAAAGGTTAAATTTAGACAGTAAATCTAGAAAGAAAAATTAGCCTCTTATTAATCTTATTTTGTCCTTTATATCTAACTGGTGAAAAAAAATCTTTATTTGCAGATAAGACTTATTAGCATGATTATATTCACATTATAAGAACATTGTTCACTTTACTGGGTCTATTTAAATAGTAACCTCCTCACAGTATGTAAATTATGATTCAACACCTATACAAGTGATCAAGTACATGAACTTCATATGTAACATATATAGTTCAAATACCTCTCAGTTGGTATCCAAAGAAAGAAAACAATGAAGGTTAATGTTGATTATTGAAATTAGGAGTTATCAACTTTTTCTGTAAAAGGTCAGATAGTAAACAGTTCAGGTTTTGTATGACATATGGTTTCTGTTGTAACGCTTCAACTTTGCTATTATAGTATGAAAGCAGCTGTAGAAAATATATGAATGGGCTGGGTCGGTGGCTCACGCCTGTAATCCCAGCACTTTGGGAGGCCAAGGTGGGCAGATCACAAGGTCAGGAGATCGAGACCATCTGACTAGCACGGTGAAACCTCATCTCTACTAAAAATACAAAAAATTAGCTGGGCATGGTGGCGAGCGCCTGTAGTCCCAGCTACTGGGGAGGCTGAGGCAGGAGAATGGCGTGAACCCGGGAGGCAGAGCTTGCAGTGAGCCGAGGTCGCATCACTGCACTCCAGCCTGGGCGACAGAGCGACTCTGTCTCAAAAAAAAAAAAAAAAAAGAAAGAAAAAAAAGAAAATATATGAATGAATGAATGAATGAATGAATGAATGAATGTGGCTGTGTTCCAATAAAACTTTATTTACAAAAGCGGACTCCTGGCTAGATTTGGCCCTTGG
>NW_016875323.1:0-261 GCF_001698545.2 Rhinopithecus bieti
TATGTTTGTGTAGATCCCTGTTTCCGTCAAATAATGTAACATATCTGCTCAAAATCTTCCTTAACATTCCTTTCAGTGCAAATCTGCTGGTAAAAAAAATTCTCTCAGTTTTTGCCTGTTAAAAAAAGAGAGAAAGAAAGAAGGCAGAGTCTTTATTTCACCTTAAATTTTAATGAGTTCGTGTCCTTTGTAGGGACATGGATGCAGCTGGAAACCATCATTCTCAGCAAACTATCGCAAGAACAGACAACCAAATACCGC
>NW_016875324.1:0-260 GCF_001698545.2 Rhinopithecus bieti
AAAGGAAATAACTTACGAAACTTAAGATTGGTCTAACATTGTGGGATTTCAAACATTTGAACATGTCGGTTGCATCCCAGAGTATAAAACCTTCTCACTTCTCATTCAGACAAAGACAAACACTTGTGAAAATTGGCGCAAAATAAGTTGTACACTAACAAGAAAAGTTTCAACTCCTTCACTCTTAATTATCTATTCCGTACAAAAAAAAAGCATGAGCGAGTTATTTGTGGGACTTGTTGGTTTTGAAGGAAACCTGT
>NW_016875325.1:0-812 GCF_001698545.2 Rhinopithecus bieti
GACAGAGCGAGACTCCGTCTCAAAAAAAAAAAAAAAAAAATGAAAATACAAGTTTAAGTCATCAAGAATAAAATGTAGTATTTAGGCCTTACACTAGAGTATTAGTTCACATTATCCCTGCTGTTTTCAGAAGTAATAAACACCACCTTCTCCTGAAATGATAGCACAGAAAGAAAATCCAAGGTATAAACGCCACTGTAATCCTCTGATTAAAACATGCTAGCATAGGAACCATTAGATAAGGCAAAAAATGCTAGAGAAGAGGTGGGAAGCAGGTGAAAACAGGTCTCCAGTACCAAATGTTGCCCTGAACATCAGTGAAAGGAGAAAAGCAGGGAGAGAATTGACAGACAAGTCGCTGATGGAGTGAGGGAACAGGAGGGTTGTGTGTGGGCCTAGCTTAGGAGGTCTCATCTGGGAATCACCATTGCATACTCAGGCAAAGAAGAACACCGCCAGGCACCAGCTGGTGGAACCCCAACGCCCAGGAAGGGGAAGGTCGGGGGAAGGCAGAGACTATGGTGCCCAAGCCTGACACACCAGCTGCCTTGCAGAGTTATCAGATGATCCTACAAGCTAGATCCTACAAGATGATGATGGGTGGCTGCCTCTTGGGCTATAAGCAACCTGATTCAGCAGCAAAAATTAACAAAAATGTCTTTCTTCCCTGCATTCCTTCTACTAAAAGCCTGAGAGACAGAAGAACATCACAGTTTCAAAACATACCTATTTTATCATTACTGGGGTGGTTAAAGAAATAATCTCTGGCCGGGCGCGGTGGCTCAAGCCTGTAATCCCAGCACTTTGGGAGG
>NW_016875326.1:0-813 GCF_001698545.2 Rhinopithecus bieti
GACTGCAAAAATTTACTCCCATTTTGTAGGTTGCCTGTAAATCTGTTTAAGTTCTTTGTAGATTCTGGATATTAGCCCTTTGTCAGATGGATAGACTGCAAAAATTTACTCCCATTTTGTAGGTTGCCTGTTCACTCGGATGATAGTTTCTTTTGCTGTGCAGAAGCTCTTTAGTTTAATCAGATCCAATTCGTCAATTTTGGCTTACTTTGCCATTGCTTTTGGTGTTCTAGTCATGAAGTCTTTGCCCATGCCAGTGTCCTGAGTGGTATTGCCTAGGTTTGCTTCTAAGGTTTTTATGATTTTAGGTCTTATGTTTAAGTCTTTAATCCATCTTGAGTTAATTTTTGTATAAGGCATAAGGGAAGAATCCAGTTTCAGCTTTCTGCATATGGCTAGCCAGTTTTCCCAACACCATTTATTAAATAGGGAATCCTTTCCCTATTGCTTGTTTTTGTCAGCTTTGTCAAAGATCAGACAGTTGTAGGTGTGTGGCGTTATTTCCGAGGCCTCTGTTCTGTTCCATTGGTCTATATATCTGTTTTGGTACCAGTACCATGCTGTTTTTGTTACTGTAGCCTTGTAGTATAGTTTGAAGTCAGGTAGCATGATACCGCCAGCTTTGTTCTTTTTGCTTAGGATTGTCTTGGCTATGCAGGCTCTTTTTTGGTTCCATATGAAATTTAAAGTAGTTTTTTCCAATTCCATGAAGAAAGTCAATGGTAGCTTGATCAGGATAGCATTAAATCTGTAAATTACTTTGGGCAGTATGGCCATTTTGACGATACTGATTCTTCCTATCCATGAGCATGA
>NW_016875327.1:0-299 GCF_001698545.2 Rhinopithecus bieti
GTGCTAGCAAACCGCTACAAGAAAAGTAAGCTGTAAATATGTGAGATAAATTCACACTTCACAAATCAATTTCTCAGAAAGCATTTTTTTTTTTTTGGTTTTTTGTCTGAGGATATTTCCTATGTCATCGTACACTTCAATACTCTCCCAAATAACCTATTGCAGATTCCACAAAAACAGTGTTTTCAAACTGCTGAATGAAAACATCAGTGTAGCTCTGTGAGATGAATTCACCCATCTCAAAGTAGTTACTAAGAAAGTTTCTTGGCCTGTCTCTGTAGTCTCCACCTCTGGGGACA
>NW_016875328.1:0-1202 GCF_001698545.2 Rhinopithecus bieti
AGAGAGAGAGAGAGAAAGAAAGAAAGAGAAAGAAAGAAAGGAAGGAAGGAGGGAAGGAAGGAAGGAAGGAAGGAAGGAAGGAAGGAAGGAAGGAAGGAAAGAAAGAAAGAAAGAAAGAAAGAAAGAAAGAAAGAAAGAAAGAAAGAAAGAAAGAAAGGAAGGAAGGAAGGAAGGAAGGAAGGAAGGAAGGAAGGAAGGAAGGGAGGAAGGAGAAAGAGAAAATTGCATGGTCAAGTTGTGAGGAGGGTGGTGGACCGAGGTGATAAAACCTAGAAAGAGAGATAAACTAAAATGCAATTGAAGCATTCTAGGTGAAAAAATAATCAAGGTTCTTACCATAGTTCCAAAAGGAAATAGACGGAATTTAGGGTTATGTAGTTTAATTCTTTTTTAAAAATGCAAAAGAGTTGGGATTTGGAGGCACTTGAGTTAAAATGAACATCTGACCCAAATAATTGAGTTGCATTGTGTAGAATGCAGACCCAATCTATACTGACATTTTGTTTTTAATCATGTGACAAAAGCTCTTTTTTATATACATTTATTCTCTAAATTTACCCATAATCTTTTCATTTTTGAAACTTAGAACAGAATTTGGATGATGTATTGTAATCCATCAACTTGGGACGAGATGGAGAAATTATACGTGTATTCTAATCTTTTCCTCACATACTATTTGACCATTTGCTTTCAATATAACTTTAGCATATTTACTTTATATGATTTAGTGATGAATTACTTTCAAAGCAAAGTCTTTTCCTAAGAAAGACCAGATGTGGATCTAGATCTAAATCTAGGTATGTCTTTGAAGAGTTCTCTATTTGGGCCCCTTCTTCCTAATATCTAGCTCAGAGTAAGGTCTCTGGGAAAGAATCAAGCTTGACAGTTTCCATGGTGACATCATTCCTTCTCGAAAAACCTTTATGAAAAAAAGTGTCCTTGAAGCCAACTCCATGGTAAGCTTGGAAAAAAAACAGAGGCTGAGCTACTTAAATAATGAAGCAAGGTCATCCTCTGTTTCCTTAGAAAATGTTTTTATTACTCTGAAAGGAACTTTGGAATTGAATCAGAAAATGAATTGCAGCCCCTCCCAGCTTAGAAGTTGTGTTTAGATTATTAAAAAGACTTAGCTAGTGTTAGTGAAATTAGAATGGGGAATATGCAGTGCCAGTTCAATATAAAATCTATATAAGTTGCCATAA
>NW_016875329.1:0-298 GCF_001698545.2 Rhinopithecus bieti
TTTGAGACAGTCTCTCTCTGTCACCTAGGCTGGAAAGCAGTGATCTCGGCTCACTGCACCTCTGCCTCCCAGATTCTGGTGATTCTCCTGCCTCAGCCTCTCAAGTAGCTGGGATTACAGGTGCACGCCACCATGCACGGCTAATTTTTGTATTTTTAGTAGAGACGGGGTTTCACCTTGTTGGCTAGGCTGGTCTCAAACTCCTGACCTTGTGATCCGCCCACCTCGGCCTCCCAAAGTGCTGGGATTACAGGCATGAGCCACTGCGCCCGGCCAGAAAATACAAAGAAATGAAGAC
>NW_016875330.1:0-1165 GCF_001698545.2 Rhinopithecus bieti
GAGACAGGGTCTCTTGCTCTGTCACCTGAGGTGGAGTACAGTGGTGTAATCACGGCTCACTGCAGCCTTAACTTCCTGGGCTCAAATGACTCTCCCATCTGAGCCTCCCAAGTAGCTGGGACTACAGGGGTACGCCACCACACCTGGCTAATTTTTGTAGAGACAGGGTTCCTACAGGCTGTTCTCAAACTGCTAGGCTCAAGCGATTTGCCCACCGTGGCCTCCCAAAGTGCTGGGACTATAGGCATGAGCCACCATGTCCAGCCCTATCTGCTTTTTAACTGTCACTGTACTACCAGGTTTCTGACCTTTCTGCTTTTATCACTGTATATGCTTTCTCCAGGTGACCTTAACCAACTTTATGGTTTTAACTCTTACCTATATACTGACGTTGCTTAAATCCTTGCCCTTAGACTAGAATTTTCTTCAGATTTTCTATTTTCTGCTGCCTCCTAAATCTCTCCTAGGCTGTGAAAACTTATATTTTCGCATCCTTCTCTAAGTCAGTTTTTCCTCTCATATGTTTCTAGAGTCCTTGTCCCCTTGGTCTTCTTACTTGTGCTGTTCCAGTTCATGCCCTCATGGTTTTTTATCTGATGTAATAACTCAGCTTCTTGATTGGTCTCTCTGCACTTCTTTTTGCTACCATTTCTATGTAGCTGAAAGAGTGACTTATTTAAAACTCAAAATTTGTGCATGTTGCTTACTCTCCTATTTAAAATCTGTCACCAAGGCTGGGGCAGTAGCTCACGCCAGTAATTCTAATACTTTGGGAGGCTGAGGCAGGAGGATTGCTTGAAGCTGGGAGTCGAAGACCAGCCTGGGCAACAAAGTGAGATCCCGTTTCTACAAAAAAAAAATAATAGCCGGGTGTGGTGGCATATGCCTATGGTCCCAGCTGCTCAGGAGGCTGAGGTGGGAGGATGGCTTGAGTCTAGGAGGTTGAGGCTGCAGTGAACTATGAACGTGCCACATTAAATTATCCATACCATAATCATTTGTGTTACCCACTAGACTGCTTGAGGGCAACTACTTTTATTGCCTTTCCTGTGGTATCTAGCACAATTCCTTGCTCATGGCAGATATTAAATATATCTTGTGTTCTTTTTTTTACTTTGAAAATGTATCCTGTGTATGTGTATATTTTTTTACTTTGTAAAAAAAA
>NW_016875331.1:0-1807 GCF_001698545.2 Rhinopithecus bieti
ATAAATATAATAAATGTTACAATGTATTTAATATTTTATTTTAGGCCAGGTATGGTGGCTCATACCTATAATCTCAGCACTTTAGGAGACCAAGGTGGGAGGATTGCTTGAGCCCAAGAGTTCAAACCAGCCTGGGCAACACAGAAAAAAAAAAAAATTAGCCAGGCATGGAAGACTAGACATACCTCTAGTCCCAGTTACTGAGGAGGCTGAGACAGGAGGATCACTTGAGCCCAGGAGGCTGAGGCTGCAGTGAGCCATGATCATGCCACTGCACTCCAGCCTGGGTGACAGAGTGAGACCTTGTCTCAAAAACAAAAAACAAAACAAAACAAAATTTTCTTTTTAATTGCAAAGGTAACTGACCACTGTGGAAAATCCAAGCAACATATAAACAGAGGAGTCAAAAGTGAAGTGTCCCTTCACTCACCCGCAGAGCGACCCCTCACCAAATGTAACTACTTTCCTCTGTGCACCAAAACATGTTTTCTACTTTTTTCTTTTCTTTCTTTTTTTTTTTTTTTTTGAGACAGTCTCACTCTGTTGCCCAGGCTGGAGTGCAGTGGTGCGATCTCGGCTCACTGCAAGCTCCCGCTCCCGGGTTCACGGCATTCTCCCGCCTCAGTCTCCCGACTAGCTGGGACTACAGGCGCCTGCCACCACACCTGGCTAATTTTGTTTTTGTATTTGTAGTACAGACGGGGTTTCACCATGTTAGCCAGGATGGTCTCAATATCCTGACCTTGTGATCCAACTGCCTCAGCCTCCCAAAGTGTTGAGATTATAGGCGTGAGCCACTGCGCCCGGCCTACTTTTTCTCTTTTTAGAGACAGGGTCTTGCTCTGTCACCTAGGCTGGAGTACAGTGGTGCAATCATACTTCGCTGTAACATTGAATTCCTGGGCTCAGTAGATCCTCCTACCTCAGCCACCCAAGTAGCTACAAGTGGACGCCACCACACCTGTTTTTTGTTTGCTTGTTTTTATTCTTACCATCTGTCTAACCAGATGGATTAAAAAAATATATTTGTAGAGACACGGCTTCATTGTGTTGCCCAGGCTGGTCTCGAACTCCTGACCTCAAGCGATTCTCCCTCTCATCCTCCCTAAGGGCTGGATTGCAGGTATGAGCCACTGCACTCAGCCTACTTTTAATAAAGGTGAGATTATTCTTTTTCTGTGACTTTCTTATCTTCCAAGGATATCATATCATGTGACTAAGCCATAGGCTCTACAGCAAAATGGTTGAGGTTCAAATCTCAGCTTTGCCACTTACCAGCTGTGTGCTTTTATATGCAGCCCAGTGCATACCCCACTGTGCCTCAGTTCCCTCATCTATAAAATAGCATTAATTATGGTATCTTCTTCATAGGGTTTTTGTGAAAATTTAAATGTAAGGCAGGAAGAACAATGCCTGGTACATAGTATTTTCTCCATCTATATGAATCCAACTCACCAACAGCCACGAAGTACAAGATGCATCAAAATTATTCAACCATATTAAAAAATATTATTATTCTAGGCCAAGGGCAGTGGCTCACACCTGTAATCCCACCACTTTGGGAGGCTGAGGTGGTGGGTAGATAACCTGAAGTCAGGAGCTCGAGACCAGCCTGGCCGACATGGTGAAACCCCGTCTCTACTAAAAATACAAAAATTAGGTGGGCATGGTGGTACGTGCCTGTAATCCCAGCTACTTGGGAGGCTGAGGCAGAAGAACTGCTTGAACCCAGGAGATGCAGGTTGCAGTGAGCCGAGATTGTGTTGTGCCACTGCATTCCAGCCTGGCAACAAAGCAAGACTCTTTA
>NW_016875332.1:0-1153 GCF_001698545.2 Rhinopithecus bieti
CTCCCTCTCTCTGCATGTGTGTGTGTGTATGAGAGAGAGAGAGATATAGAGAGGGACAGAGAGAGAGAGAGAGAGAGAGAGAGAGAGAGAGAGACAGAAAGAGTCTGTTTTCATCTCTACTGAATGCATAGAAAATGTATACAAATTATCATTTGAGCTTTAAATTCCATGAAACATGCATTTAATTAAAAAATGAGAATGATGTGAGTTATCCGATTTGCTTTCTAGGAAACTGATTTGCTTCCTAGGAAGCTGATTTGCTTTCCAGGAAACCGATTTGCTTTCTAGGAAGCTGATTTACTTTCCAGGAAACTGATTTGCTTTCCAGCCTCACCAGGGCGAGTATTAAAGGACCAGCAAGTAGGCAAGGCTAGGAGCAAAACTGCAAATTTATTTTTATTTTTTGGTCACCTAGCTTCAGGGAAGAAGGTGTGGAGGGCAAGGTCTGTCAGCCTCCGGCAAAGGAGGCTGAGAGAGTCACCAGGTGGAGCTCTCAGGCAGAGTTCCTGCAGTCCCAACCGGAGTGGGGGCTGAGGAATTGCGCACAGCGCGCCCACCAGGAGCAGCTTTTATGTCCTGGGCCTGGGAGTGGGAGGGCAGTGGGCGGGACACAGGCTGGTTGGGGGCCGGGCAGTAGGCGTGGCTAGGCGGGTTCCAGTTTTTCTCCATCAGAGGTCCGGTTGCGCCTGCGCAGTCGACTCGTGTCTTTCCCAGGCATCGGAAAGTTGATGGTGAAGAACCCGGAACTGCACCATCTTGCCTCCGTTCATCCGAACAGTCCAATATTTTATTGATAATAGTGATAAGGGGCGCTGTGATCTGTCTGGCTACTTCCTGCTGTTAGGGGACGTCGTTAAGGTTGGGGTCTATGGTTGGTATTTGGACGTATGGATGAAGAAGCATCTGGTTAAAGGTGATGCGTGTGATCTCTTGAACTTTGGCTCGGAGAAATTTGATTAAAACAGGAGCGAGACATAAGACAAAACAGAGGATTAGTATGGGAATTAGGAATGGGAGCATCTGCTGTATTATAAACAGCAGCCATATCGGTGGTCCGGGGTGAAGGGGTGTTGTACGTTTTAATTCTGCTTTAATCCTGTTTAGAGTTTGAATGTTACTGTCTACTAGGCCTGACTCGTTTACATAATAGCAG
>NW_016875333.1:0-724 GCF_001698545.2 Rhinopithecus bieti
GTGAATTCACACCCCACAAAGCAGTTTCTCAGAAAGCTTCTTTCTAGTTTTATACGAGCGTATTTCTTTTGTCCCCATAAGCTTCCATGCGCTCCCATATATCACTTTGCAGATTCCAGGAAAACAGTGTTAGCAAACTCCTCCATGAAATGAAAAGTGTAACTCTGGCAGATGAATTCACACATCACGAAGAACTTTCTCAGAATGTTTCTTTCTTGTTTTATCAGGGAGTGTTACCTTTGTCACCATAGGCTTCAATCTGATCCAAAATATCCTTTCTCAGATTTCCCAAAACAGTGCTACCAAACTGATATAGGAAAGAATCATGTAACACTATGAGATGAATTATCACATCCCAAAGTGGTTTCTCAGAAAGCTTCTTTCTCGTTTCTATCAGAATATATTTAATTTTTCACTATAGGCCTCCATGTGCTCCCAAATATCCCTTTGCCAATTCTATGAAAACAGTGTTAGGAAACTGCTCTATGAACAATAAGGTGTTACTGTGTGAGATGAATTCACATATTACAAAGAACTTTCTCAGAAAGCTTCTTTCTAGTTTTTATCTGAGGATATTTCCTTTGTGACCATAGGCTTCAAAGCAATCCAAAATATCCCTTCTCAGATTCCCCAAAACAGAGCTACCAAACTGATCTATGAAAAGAATCATTTAACTCTGTGAGATGAATTACCACTTCATAAAGCAGTTTCTTGGAAAGCTTCG
>NW_016875334.1:0-726 GCF_001698545.2 Rhinopithecus bieti
CCTTGCTTGGAAGTAAATGACCCAAGAAGACGCACTGTTTATCTTCACTTAGCATCCAGGTAGCTTCCATGTGTTGGGTAAATAGTTGCTCCCTGGGCAGACTGGGAAGCACCAGCCCTTCTTCCTCCCTAGTGGCTGGAAAAGGTGGCTTTTACTTCCTGAGGGCCCAGGGTGCTAGAAGAGGATCTTAGAAGCTCTTCGCCAAGGAGTAAGCAGGAGAAGAGGGCCCAACTGAAGAGCCTCAGTTACATCTACTGTAAAAAAGACAAAACGTTGTTGATTCAACTTGCTTGTACCACTTTAACATTTTATCTTAGTTACTTTTTTTGTTTGTTTTTCACTACCTAGACTCGCAGTGACATTAAGAATGGGACAATCTTACAACTGGCTATCTCCCCGGTACGTAGTCTTCCTTCCTTAGGAGTTTATTCATGTCACAAACAAATATGGGCACCTACCATGGGCCAGGTTCTGTTCTAGAAACAAGGACTCTGGAGATTAGAAAGTCAGTCTTTTTGTATCAGGAAATAGTACAGGAAAATAAGTCTGTCTTGGTTCTCATCACCTAGTGGGGAGTAAACAAATGCAATAGAAGGTCCGTCTCAAGGGTCTTGAGAGAAAGTTGCTTAGGGAGCTGTGGGAACTCACAAAGGGGACCACCTAACTCAGCCTGGAGATTTCCAGAAAGCCTTGCCAGAGAAGGGGTCACTTAGCTCAGATGTTAAA
>NW_016875335.1:0-726 GCF_001698545.2 Rhinopithecus bieti
AGGAATTATTACTCATAGCATGGTCTAAATTTTTTTGTCATAATTTTCAATGTCAGGGTAAATTCCACTGCTTCCCTTGCTTTTTTATTATATTGTTTTGTATTCTACTAATTTTAGTCAGAATTTTCTTAGGTTTTTTTCATAAATAAATTTAATAATGACTAAAAGTTACCTTTCATTTGTTCCAAATTGGGAGTACTGAGCTTCATGATGGTGTACCCAAGCACTGATACTACATGTGTTGCTTGATCAATGAATATGTGAAGAATTTTGGTGCTGAATATTTGTTTCTTCATATTGACTTGCTAGATCTGTAGCAGTTTGCATGCCTTTTGTTCTGAAACCCTTAGACTTCATCAGGCCACAATGAGTTAGATATACTTAGACATGATCCAATATGCTGGCCTGCAGAAAGCAGGTGATTTCACTCACAAATTTTTAGGTGAAGAAGTACTGCTGGGCTTCTGTTCTACAAACAAGATTTCTGATCACATTCCAATGTAATTCCCATAAATAAATACAATGCTTAGTGTGTGTATAGTTATTATGATGAACTACTGATTCTAATCCTTTCCTGATGAGAGTGAATTTATGTTTTGTCTAGGTGTTGATAAGAAGCAAATCCCCCACTCATAACTTTACGTGTCTGTTGATTAGAAAATTATCCAAAGGCTATATTCAAGCTTCATTCATTTTCCTTCCTCCCCCATTCCCCCCTCCCCCTTC
>NW_016875336.1:0-1593 GCF_001698545.2 Rhinopithecus bieti
CCCTGGGTGCCCGGACACCAGAAACGGGGGTGGGGGGCTGGGGCAGGGGCTAGGTCAAGGGGGCTGGGGGGAGGTGAGGCCTGCCAAGAAAGTCTCTGAGAAGGTCTTTGCAGCAGGAAATGTGTGCACAACACTGCTTAGCCAAGCACATATCCCTCGGGACGGTCCCTTTGCGATTTATAAGTGGGGGTTTCATAAGGCTCTGTGGAAGGTTCGTTATTATTCTTATTTTATATTTTTAGAGACAGGGTCCTACTCTGTTGCCCAGGCTGGAAGTGCAGTGGTGCAGTCACAGCTCACTGCAGCCTCACACTCCTGGGCTCAAGTGATTCTCCTGCCTCAGCCTCCTGAGCTGGGACTACAGGTGTGGGCCACCATGCCTGGCTTTTTTTTTTTTTTTTTTAATTTTTTGTAGAGATGGGGGTCTCACTATGTTGCCCAGGCTGGTCTAGAACTGCTGGGCTCAAAACTCCTCAGCCTCCCAAAGTGCTGGGATTACACGGGTGGGCCACCACTCCCGGCCTGTGGAAGGCCTTATATGACACCAAGATGATCTGATACCAGCTCTGCCAGCAACGGTCATGGCTTTTGTTTTGGTTTTGGTTTTTTTTTTTTTTTTTGAGACGGAATCTTGCTCTGTCACCCAGGCTGGAGTGTGCAGTGGCACCATCTCGGCTCACTGCAATCTCTACCTCCTAGGTTCAAGAGAGTCTCCTGCCTCAGCCTCTCAAGTAGCTGGGACTACAGGCACCCAGCTAATTTTGTATTTTGTAGAGACGGGGTTTCACCATGTTGGCCAGGCTGGTCTGGAACTCCTGACCTCAGGTGATCCACCCACCTCAGCCTCTCCCAGAGTGCTGGGATTACAGGTGTGAGCCACCACGCCCGGCCTGTGGAAGACTTTAAACAATCCTAAGAAGATCTGATACCACCTCTGCCAGCAGGGGTCATGGCTTTACATCTCAGCACTTCCATTTCCCTAGCTGGCTGACCCTGGTCAGGTCTCTTTCCCTCTCTGAGCTCGGTTTCTTCCCTGTGAAGCAGGAACAAGACCACCTGCTTCAGAGGGTGGTTGGGAGGAGCCAGAGAGACGAAGAGGAAAAGTGCCGGGTTCAGTTTATGGACACCAGCATAATGGTAACACAGGGGACTCGTGTTCACCAGGCAGGGCTCAGACACAGGCGTTAAGCTCAAGGAGCAGAGGTGGACGTGCCAGGCGGGGCGGGCAGCAGGGCACGCGGGGGGCGGGCGGCACTCACGTCGTTCTCGGAGGTTCCGCACAGGCTGCAGGATTTGCACTCAATGCACTGCCAGCGGTAGGTCCGCACAGCTGCCGTCATGTTCACCGTGAATTGTAAACACGAGGGGTGTCCTGGGGCCAAGGGGCAGGGGTGCAGTTAGGAGGTCAGCGTGCCCCTGCTGGGCACTGACCACCAGGGGAGCCATAGCTCAGCCCCTACCCCGGCTGATGAGGCTGGGATGAGCTGCCGGGGTCCACAGCCTGACCCCACACCTGCCCAGCAACCACGTGGCCAGCAGCCGTCCCCAGCCACCACAGTCTCCTACCACAACCACCATGGCACCACACTCTGC
>NW_016875337.1:0-1886 GCF_001698545.2 Rhinopithecus bieti
TTGCCAAAGACAGTTAGGTTCCAATCCTCGAGGGTTAACTTCTCCTGTAAAAGATGAGGAATATACCATTTGGCAAGTTGGGCATTGCTGGATAATAGCTGTAGCTTCTTTTCAGGTAATACTGTATCTGCGTTTGAGACCAGAGGCATCAACATGGGTTAAATTGTGAAAGTGTCTATCATTAGATGTTCCATTAGCAACTAGGCGATCAGCCATTTGATTCCCTTTGGTCAAAGGTCCTGGAAGAGGTGTATGAGCCCTAATGTGAGTGACGTAAAAGGGTGCATTCTACTTCTAACTGCTGTTTGCAATTGGGTAAATAAAGTCATCAGTTGTTTATCTGTATGAAATCGTAACTGAGCATTTTCAATTAACTATGTGGAATGAATCATGTATGAAGAATCAGAAATCACATTATCAAAAGCAGTCAATACCTCAATTACCGCTATAAGCTCTGCTTTTGACTTGAAGTATGTCTGGAAAACTTTACTTTCTGAGCCAAAATAAGAAGCTTTACTATTACTAGTACCATCTGTAAAACAATGAAAATGCTTAGCAGGCTGCAGGTTGTTTACTGCAGGAATTGTAAATGCAAATGATTCATAGTCTTGCTCAGCTAAGGGGATAGTAAAATGATATCCTACTCTTTGGCGGGAATTTTGTCTTTCCACTTGAAGCGGTTTTTTTCAAACCTTGCAAATTTTTTTCTAGTCCCATACCAGGGACATACCCCATTTCATGCATCGTATGTTGACTTTGAGGGCTACATAATTGTTCTGGAATTAGAACGTGTGCTTCCCATTGAAATGTCCGCTCCTGTATCTACCAAACTCTTAAATTTCTTTCCCTGAATAGTTATTTCACAGGTAGGATGTTTATCGGTAATTTGATTTACCCAATAAGCTGCTTTGCCTTGTTTATTTGTGCTTCCAAATCCTCCTGTTCTTTTAATTTCACTTTTTCTCACTCCCACTATGGCACAATCAGGAGCTGTGTTATGCGCTCTGCTGGCTCTGCTTTCCAGGGAACAGAAGTAGATATAACAATTTGAATTTCCCCATTGTAGTCTGAATCAATGACTCCTGTATATATTTGTATCCCTTTTAAACTTAAACTAGACTTTCCTAAAAGTAATCCTATCATATCTGCTGGCAAGGGTCCACAGACTCCTGTTGGGACCTTTTGCGGGGATTCCCCAGGCAGCAGGCTCACAGTTTTTGTGCAGCATATATCTACTGCAGCACTACTGGCTGTGGTAGGGGGACAGACATTGTACATGGGTGAGGGAATGGCCTGAGCTGGAAATGCCCCGGTTTAGAACAGGGTCCTGGACAGGCCCCTCATGGCATTTCCTGAAATCGGGTTCCCATCTTTATCAAACTTAGGGGGACACTGACTAGCCCAATGTTTTCCTTTTTTATATTTTGGACATATTTCAGGCTCAACAGTTTTCTTTTTTCCCCTGTCTGGCAGCCTGACTCGCTGATTTTTTCTACATTCTTTTTTAGTATGACCATGCTTCCCACAGTTAAAACAAGCTCCGGGAAATGGAGTATTTTCTTTATCCACTCTCAGTCCTGCCATTGCCTGTGCCAACAAAGTAGCTTTATGCAGATTACCTCCGATACCATCACAGGCCTTGATATAATCAACTAAATGTGCTTTCCCTCTAATAGGTTGCAGAGCAGCCTGGCAATCGGGATTAGCATTGTCGAAAGCTAATAACTGCAATACTATATCCTGAGCAGCCGAATCTGCAATCATCTTTTTAAAAGAGTGCTGGGCCAGGCGCGGTGGCTCAAGCCTGTAATCCTAGCACTTTGGGAGGCCGAGACGGGCGGATCACGAGGTCAGGAGATCGAGACCATCCTGGCTAACACGGTGAA
>NW_016875337.1:5658-8128 GCF_001698545.2 Rhinopithecus bieti
AAAAAAAAAAAAAAAAAAAAAAAAAGTAAGAAAAGTCACGGAAACCAAGTTAATAGAGGCTTTCAGAAAGGTAGGAATAGGGAACAGTATAAAATGCAGCCCAGTAATATGAGGATGCACATATCAAGTGATAGCTGTGCTTCCATATGTATACTCTCTGAGATGGCGTTTTGTCAGAACTGTCTTGGGTAGGATTTGCCCACCCCCCTGTTCCCCCTCCCCTTTTTTTTTGAGACAGAGTCTTGCTCTGCCACCCAGGCTGGGGTGCAGTGAGAAGATCTTAGCTCCAACCTCCACCTCCCGGGTTCAAGCAATTCTCATGCCTCAGTCACCTGAGTAGTTGGAACTACAGGCATGTGCCACCATTCCCAGCTAATTTTCGTATTTTTTTAGGAGAGACAGGGTTTTGCCATATTGGCCAGACTGATCTTGAACTCCTGACCTCTAGTGATCTGCCTGCCTCGGCCTCTCAAAGTGCTAGAATTACAGGTGTGAGCCACCATACCTACCCCTATTCTTGTTTTAATAACCAAACCTGCGGTCTTCTACAGGAAATTTCTTACCCAAGAGTTTTTGGAAGTAATTAATAAGTTTATAATAAAATGTAACTCCATGAGCTCCTAGGAAGTTCTTCCTTATTTGGTATTAACTGTCATTTTCCTTAGCTAACTTAAAAAGTGGCTTCCTGGAAGTTATTATTTAACCAGAAGTGATAAAGCCTGTACTTGCTAAAAGATGGGACTGCCAGGACGAGTTTTGCTTTGTCAGTTATCTTTTGATGTAAGGTATAAGGCATGGAGCCCCTCTCCTGAGGCTATCAAAATGAGGTTCCAGACGTGTGTGAGAGTGCAAGCTGTTCTACCACACTCATTCCTTTATGCTTCTGCCATCTTCTCTTGCCAGTTCAGTCATGGCACCAACTGGCTCAGGGAACATGTCAAGAATGAGATGATGGGCTGAGTGTGGTGGCTTACACTTGTAAGCCCAGCACTTTGGGAGGCCGAGGTAAGTGGATCACCTGAGGTCAGGAGTTCGAGACCAGCCTGGCCAACGTGGTGAAACTCTGCCTCTACTAAAAATACAAAAATTAGCTGGGTATGGTGGCTCATGCCTGTAGTCCCAGCTACTAGGGAGGTTGAGATGGGAGGATTGCTTGAACCAAGGAGGCAGAGATTGCAGTGAGCCGAGACCACGCCACTGTACTCCAGCCTGGGCAGCAGAGAGAGACTCTGTCTGGAAAAAAAAAAAAAAAAAAAAGGTGGGGGTGATGAGAAATGGCTGATCCAACTTAAGTCCAACGTGCCCATCATCCATTGTCCTGCCTGGACAATGACAAGTGGGGTGGGGGCTAATTGTTACAAAGTCTAAAACACAAAGTCTTCACAATTAGCTTCTCAACTTTTATTTCACAGTAATAAATTATGTTTATAAATGATTAAGACTGGGAGTTTTCAATTCACATCCCTATACAGAGATGATACAAAAGAAACAATCCTTCTGGTGACATTATAACTTTCAAAGAGAAATATCTCAACTTGGTGGATACAAAGACTATAAAATAATTTGAGGCCCGGCTGGGTGGCTCAGGCCTGTAATCACAGCACTTTGGAAGGCCCAGGCAGGCAGATATTTGAGCTCAGGAGTTTGAGACCAGCTTGGCTAACATGGTGAAACCCTGTCTCTACTAAAAATACAAAATAATTAGCCAGGCATGATAGTGCATGCCTGTAATCCCAGCTACTCAGGAGGCTGAGGCACAAGAATTGCTTGAACCCAGTAGGCGGAAGTTCCAGTAAGCCAAGACTGCACCACTGCACTCCAGCCTGGGTGAAAGAGCGAGACAGTGTCTCAAAATAATAATGATGATGATGATAATCTGAAAGATTATTAAATTATAGCCAGAGAGTTTGTGTTGGCTGGAGAAATGTAAATATTAGAGCATATGATGCTCATATAATTAGGAGTAAAATCAAGATAGGAGGAATATATCCTTATTGCAGGAACTTTGGAACCCAGTGTTGACTAAGATTGGGATTTGGAGCTGCTTTTACCACCACACAACTATGTCTGAACTGCTGAGAAAAGAAAGAGCACATTGAAAACAAGAGAATGCTCTTTCTAGAATTGAGGTCTTTTGGAGACAGGTAGTATTAAAGCTCCCAATAAAAGCAAATAATGCAGGATCTTTACACCCCAGACCGCATTCAGCTCTGTTTGAAAGTGAGAAGCCTTGGCTGGGTGCAGCGGCTCACGTCTGTAATCCCAGCACTTTGGGAGGCTGAGGTGGGCAGATAACCTGAGGTCAGGAGTTTGAGATCAGCCTGGCCAACATAGTGAAACCCCGTCTCTACTCAAAATACAAAAAATTAGCTGGGAGTGGTGGTGGGCATCTGTGATCCCAGCTACTTGGAAGGCTGAGGCAGGAGAATCACTTGAACTCGGGTGGTAGAGGTTGTAGTGAGCCGAGATT
>NW_016875338.1:0-277 GCF_001698545.2 Rhinopithecus bieti
CAGTGAAAAAGAAGGAGCCCTCCCTAACTCATTTTATGAGGCCACCATCATCCTGTTACCAAAGCCTGGCAGAGACACAACAAAAAAGAGAATTTTAGACCAATGTCCCTGATGAACATCGATGCAAAAATCCTCAATAGAATACTGACAAACCGAATCCAGCAGCACATCAAAAAGCTTATCCACCATGATTAAGTTGGCTTCATCCCTGGGATGCAGTCTGGTTCAACGTATGCAAATCAATAAACGTAATCCATCATATAAACAGAACCAAAGA
>NW_016875339.1:0-1399 GCF_001698545.2 Rhinopithecus bieti
TACAAAAAAAATTAGCTGGGTGTGATGGTGCGCACCTGCAGTCCCAGCTACTCGGGAGGCTGAGGCAGAAGAATCAGTTGAACCTGGGAGGTGGAGGTTGTAGTGAGCCGAGATTGCACCACTGCACTCCGGCCTGGGTGAGAGAGCAAGCCTCTGTCTCAAAAAAAAGAAAAAGAAAAAAAAAAATCCCAGAGAAAGGCCCCATCCATGGGCTGGATGCTCACTGCCTGCCTGGACTCCAGATAACAGGTGCCTGTGATACAAACCAAGGATGTTAGACTGGCACACATACTGAAGCAGTGTCTGCTATCCATTCATTCATCAGATGTTTATTATGTGCCGGATATTGAAGTAAGTACTGAGAAGGCTGTGGGGAACAAAACGGAGCCCTGCCTTCATGGCTCTTACCATTTAGGCAACAACAGCAATAATAAAGAAGCAATGATTTAATTTTGAAAGGAAACCAGGCCCAGAGGGTGACTTGGGACCCAGGAACCCAGGCATGACACAGAGATGGGAGGGAAAGGTTCTCAGGAGCCCCCGCCTGGGAGGGTGTTAGTTCCTCTGTGAGAGCTCCACTGCACCCAGCCTGGGGTGTGGGGAGGCCTCTGTGGGCACCTGAATCTTCACTCTAGATGCTAAGGTTATTCCAGGGTTGGTTTGTTGTCTCTTGTTTCCACTAACAGCACAGTAGAGCCTCCTGCCTCCCTCCTTCCCCCACCCCTTCCAGACCGAGGCTATTTATTCCTAGTGACAAGCCTGAGGATCCCAGGGGGGGTGGCCTCAAGGACCTGGAGGGGCCTCGTGTCCCTAGCAGGCGCCAGTCCTCCCTCACGGACACAGGGAGGAAGCCAGAGGTTCAGACACTGCAGAGGTCCCCTCCCCTCTCCTCCACCACCCCTGCGGTGCCCCATCCTCTCACACTCCTCACACCCCACCCTAGAAGCCCAAAGATCATGGGGCCAAGGATTAGGGTCTCTCCTGGGCCTCAAAGGTCAAAAGTATTCCTGGGCACTGTGGAAACCCAGGCAAGGCAGGACTTCTCAGCATCAGGAGGCCACCGGAGGTGGGGAGGTGGTTACTCCTGTTTTTGCTACTCAAAGTTGTGGAATAAAACCCTTTGGAGGTCAAGGCCCTGTGGTGGGGAGGGGTCCTCTCTTCGCCCCATGTTTTCAGAGAACACATTGGTGCCCGCTGACAGGCTCATGACAGTAGAGCCAAAACCTCCTCCTCCAGGCTGGATTAAGGCCAGGTTGAGTGTCACCCCTAAGGGTAAGGTGAGGGGGTGGGGGAATCCGAGGAGGCCACAGGACTCTTCCCCAATGGACCATGGTCTGTGGGGTCTGATGTCCCCGGCCTGAGATGGAATACAACAGTCTCCCTCTGGCAGCTGGGGATG
>NW_016875340.1:0-3611 GCF_001698545.2 Rhinopithecus bieti
TTTGAGATGGAGTCTTGCTCTATTGCCCAGGCTGGAGTACAATGGCACGATCTTGGCCCATGCAACCTTCGCCTCCCGGGTTCAAGCGATTCTCCTGCCTCAGCCTCCCGAGTAGCTGGGATTACAGTCGCCCACCACCACACCCGGCTAACTTTTTGTATTTTTAATAGAGGCAGGTTTTCACCATGTTAGCCAGGATGGTCTCTATCTCTTGACCTCGTGATCCGCCCGCCTCGGCCTCCCAAAGTGCTGGGATTACAGGGTTGAGCCACCGCGCCCGGCCAGCCAATATTTTTAATTCTTTGCCAATATGCTACTGCACAAAACTTGGCCAATCTTTCTTCTAGTGGCTATCCACAAATACTTGCAAATTATCTGGGTCATACTTATACAAGGAATGTGATATTTGATAAACTATATACCTTCATCTGAAGGAATACGATATTTGACAAGCCATATACCTTCATCTGAAGAAAGGGGGGTATATGCCATATGGAACTGATACAAAAGTAGAAAAAAATAACTTGTCTCTCAAATAGATACCTTTTGATGCCCATTCATTTAATCAACTAACATTTACTAAGCATCTATATCTATTCATTTAGATCCCAGGGATGGTGTAATGAACAAGAGCAACAAATTCCTTGCCCTTTTTAGTGCATACTTTAACAAATAAACAAATATTAGAAGATCAGATAAGAGCAAGTACAAAGGCCTATTGTCTGAATAGGCTTCGTGTGTTCAATGAACAGAGAAAATGCCAGTGTGGCTGCACCCTAATGAGTAAAGGGGAGAGTGTTATGTCGAGCTAGATCATGTATGGCTTTGTATGAAGCAAGGAGACTTGGAAATATTTAACACTGAAGTATTTAAAAAATGGTGAAAAAGAGCTAAGTTGATTGAGCTAAATTGATTTACCCTTCTTCTCTGAAATATATTATTATTACTACTATTGTGGCTTTAGATTCATGGCATTTAAAGAGGCTGTCCAATGTCTGACAAGAACATAAATGTTTCTTTCATTTAATCCCCACTGGGCATATCTTACGCCCTTTGTGTTCCAGGAACCCATATAGAGGAAGAAATAAAAGCAAATCCCACAATCTACATAGTGTGATGGGGTTGCATCTAAACATCAGAATTGGAGTGCTTTGATAGTTTCCTTCTCAGATGTCTGAGGCCTGAGCATAGTCAGGGGCGCTTGCCAGAAATTAACTTTACCAGAAGCCTAAGTAGGAATCATTCTTATTAACTTAGTTTGTAAACCCAAGAGGCATAGCCATCTGCATTCCTGTGTTTTGCATGATGTCTGGGATTTAAAATTTCAGTAAGTGAGTACTAAGCAGTATGAATAGTGTCGATCATTTGGTACTGTCTTAAAATTGTTGGTTGGCATGCTAATCCCATCTGTTAAGATTGTTATTACTCAGTTAAAAAGCACTTGGTTTGAATTGCCTCCCTTAGCAATTTTAGTTTTGACAGCACGTATCCCTTGATGTTTAAAACAGATATGATCCCGAAATGTCTTCCATAAAGTAAAATTAAATACTCCAACCAAGATTTACAGCTAATCTGTATAGTGTTATCAGGCTGCTTCTGATTTCTTCCTCACACTTTTCCATTTTCTTTTGTGTTTGACATATTCCAGAATCCAGGTAAGGTAGAGTAGAGAAAGGTCATGGATTGTACATAGAAAACAAAGGCAGAATTTTATTTATTTGTATTTATTTATTGTAGTTAATTAGATTCATTAAATATGTTTATTGAACTCACATTATTGAGAAAGTGCTAACCAAGGTACAAGAAGACAGAATTTTTGTTCAATAAATGTCCTTATGTAATGTGTTAGCCAATTAATGCCCAATTTCTAAGTGGCCTTATGATAACATTCAGGGTTGAAAATTCTTTATAATGCTAGTGCTGGTTGATACAATTAATCCCAACTGACCAGACTCTAGTGGGATTTCTTCTTTATAAAAGCCCAAAATTCAACACCTGGCACATCTCAGTGAGTACCTTGAAAAGCTGAGTAGTTAACAGGTAAATTAACCTGTAAGCTAACAGATATTCTCTGGATGTTGATCTGGTTTTTAGTATGTATTCTGTGTCAGGAAATGTTGGCTGAAAAACCAATAGTAAAATTCAACAATCCCTGTAGTAACTGTTAAAGGACTGGCCACAGGGTCAGAGCAAAAATCGCTATACCTCCAGTTATAGAGAGACTTTCTCATAGGTTTTTATTATCAGATTTTCAACATTGTAATATTTATTGCTGGGAAAGATGTCAGACTATCTTACAGTTTGGAAGATGGGTATAGCTTCTCTATGTAGCTCTGTGGCTACCTCATGGCCACAAATATCCACATTAGTAGTTAGTTTCATATCTTCTTGTCAGTTGCAGCATAAAACTGTTCTGTGTTGCTTTGATGTTGTTTCCGATTTCTAGGCAAGGTCCTAAATGGAAAAGTCAATACTCTTGAAATATATAGAGCACAAACAAAGTTGTAAACACCCAATAAAGCCATTTTGTTATTTCTCTGTTCCTACAGAAACTCAACATATTGCATGAAGGTGTCAATGTCCTTGACTGTTGCAGAGAATGAATCAGGCCTGTGCTACAACAGCAGGATCCGCTATTTAGAAAAATCTGAAGTCACTAAAAGAAAGGAGATCTCCTGTCCAGACATGGATGACTTTAAAAAGTCCAATCAGGAGCCTGATGTTGTGTGGTATAAGGTAACTCAGCATGGTATAAAATGCATATTTTACTTCAGTCAATAGCAGCCTTGGGGATGAGGAAAGGGAGTTTTTTTATTATTAGTTTTAGTATTAGTTATTTCACTGAGAAGAATCAACAGATCCACAACTAAATAATTCAGAGCTGTGACTCTTATGTATCACTGATTTTAAAGCAGGTGTTAGAAGCAATACCCCTTCTCCAACTGCTAAAAGTAGAATCTCCCTCCAGCCTAACAACATATAAGAACAAATGGGAAGAAGGGTAAACATTTAAATAACACTTGAAAGAAATTATCTGGGGGACATAGAAATATTATTTGCTGGTGGGAACAAAGGCCTGTCATTACAAGTAGTAGTACTTATAAATAATAACAACTATCATAATGTTCTACTCTGTGAAAGCCACATCAGTGAATGCAGAGGAGAGAAACGGGCCCAGTACAGGATGTGTAAACACTGCTAAGGTTAAGTTTAGCTGGAAATAAACCACACTCAAAGGTTGAACAGAAGAGAATTGAGGCCAGGCTCAGTGGCTCACGCCTGTAATTCCAGCATTTTGGGAGGTGGAGGCGGGCAGATCACCTGAGGTCAGGAGTTCAAGACCAGCCTGGCCAACATGGCGAAACCTCATCTCTACTAAAATATAAAAATTAGCTGGGCATCGCGGCACACATCTGTAATCCCAGCTACTTGGAAGGCTGAGGCAGGAGAACCGCTTGAACACGGGAGGCAGAGGTTGCAGTGAGCTGAGATCACGTCACTGTACTCCAGCATGGGCAGCAGAGCGAGACCCCATCAAAAGAAGAAGAAGAAGAAGAAGAAGAAGAAGAAGAAGAAGAAGAAGAAGAAGAAGAGGAGGAGGAGGAGGAGAA
>NW_016875341.1:0-726 GCF_001698545.2 Rhinopithecus bieti
ACTTTCCAGAATCCACGAAAACAGTGTTAGCAAACTCCTGCAAGAAAGGAAAGGTGAAAATCTGTATGATGAATTCACACATCAGAAAGAAGTTTCTGAGAAAACTTCGTTCTAGCTATTAGCTGAGGATATTTCCTTTTTCACCATGGGCCTCACTGCACTCCCAAATATCACTTTGCAAATTCCAGGAAATATATGTCAGCACACTGCTTCATGAAGACTAAGTTGTTATTCTGTGAGATGAAATCACATCTCACACAGAAATTTCTCACAAAGCTTCTTTCACATTTTCAGTTGAGGCTATTTCCTTTAGCAGCTTAGGCCTCAGTGAGACCCAAAGGAGCACTTTTCAGGATCCTCAAAGACATTGTTAATCGACTGCTCCAGGAAACATAAGTGTAACTCTGTGAGATGAATTCACACATCACAAAGAAGTTTCTCAGAAAGCTTCTTTCTACTTGTTATTTGAGGATATTTCCTTTGACAAGGTAATAATCTTCATGGCGCTAAGAAGTATGCCGTTGCAGATTTCAAGAGAACTGTGTTAGCAAACTGATGACTGAAGAGAAAGGTGTAACTCTGTGAGTTGCATTCACCCATCGCAGTGCAGTTTCTCAGAACGCTTCTTTCCAGTTTTGATATGAGGAGATTTCCTTTTTCACCATAGCCCACAATCAGTTCCTAAATGTCACTATCCAGAATACAAGAAAAGAATGTTAGCAAACT
>NW_016875342.1:0-1596 GCF_001698545.2 Rhinopithecus bieti
CTATATGCCAAAAGTGAAAATCTGAGAAAGAATTTTAAAAAATAATCCCATTTACAATACCACACATCAAATGAAATACCTAGGAGTTAACTTCACCAAAGAAGTGAAAGCTCTTTATAACGAAAAGGTTTTCACTGAGAAAAAAAATTTAAGAGGACACCAAAAAATGGAAATATATGCTATGTTCATAGATTAGAATAATCAATATTGTTAAAATGTCACTACTACCCAAAGCAATCTACAGATTCAACGCAATCTCTATCAAAATACCAATGTCATTCTTCACAGACATATTTTAAAAAAACCTTACATTTATAGGAAATCAAAAAAGACCCAGAATAGACAAATCTCTCCTAAGCCAAAAGAACAAAACTGGAGAAATCACATTCCTTGACTTCAAATTACACTACAGAGGTATAGTAACGAAAACAGCATAATACTTGTGTAAAACACACATGCCAAACATTAGAACAGACTAGAGAACCAAGAAACAAATTCACGCACCTATAGTTAACTCATTCTTGACAAAGATGCTGAGAACATACCCTGGGGAAAGAAGTCTCTTCAATAAACGGTGCTGTGGAAACTGGATATCCATATATAGACCTATGATACTAGACCCCTATCTCTCACAGCATACAAAAAAGAAATCAAAAGACATTAAAGACTTAAATCTAAAAGCTACCTCACACTATAAATCTACTACAAGCAAACATTGGGAAATATCTCCAAGACATTAGTCTGGGTGGAAATTTCTTGAGCAATACCCTACAAGCACAGGCAACCAAAACAAAAAATGCACAAATAGGATCACCTCAAGTTAAAAGCTTCTTCACAGCAAAGAAAACAACAAAGTGAAAAAAATCCCATAGAACGGGAGAAAATATTTACAAACTACCCATCTGATAAGGGACTAATAACCAGAAAATATAAGAAGTTCAAACAACTGTATAGGTAGAAACCTAATAACCCAGTTAAAATAATGGGTTAAAGATTTGAACAGTTATTCTCAAAAGAAGACAAACAAATGGAAAACAGGCATATGAAAAGGTTTTCAACATCATTGATCATCAGAGAAGTGCAAATGAAAACTACAATGAGATATCATCTCACCTCATTTAAAATGGCATATATTAAGAAGACAGGCAATAACAAATGCTGGCAGGGATGTGGAGAAAAGGAAACCCTTGTACACTGTAAGACAGGCAAATTATAGGACATTTGTTCCATAGAATACTGCTCTGCAAATAAAAAAAAAAAAAAGTAGACTTATTATGTATGAAACACATTGGATTAATCTCCACAGAATTATACTCAGTGAAGAAAGACCAATCCTCCAAAATCACATATTGTTTAATTACGTTCATTTAACATAAAATAACAGATTTATAGAAATGAAGATTAAGTTAGTGCCTGCCAGACATTAAGAACAAGATAGGGGGTGAGGAGCAGCAGGAAGGTGAGTATAATTAAAAAGGGCAACATGAGGGATCCTGCAGTAAGTGGACTGCATCTTGACTGTGTTGGTGGATGTGTGTGTGTGTGTGTGTGTGTGTGTGTGTACAGGTGTGTGTGTGTAAAATCCAGTCTGGGTTT
>NW_016875343.1:0-1592 GCF_001698545.2 Rhinopithecus bieti
CTCTGTGCCACCCGAGCTCAGAACAGAGCCTGCCACCAAGTGCGGGGCCCTGGCTACACACACATCACACCTCATCACGGTTGACATGGCTGCTTGTCTGTGATAACACACTCACCGCACACCCAGGTGTCGGGGCTTTCCAAACCACTCCAACACAGCACTCACGTACTCACACAGGCCCTACACACCGACTCCCCAGGACACACGCAGACATGGCTGGGAGTCACACCCGTGGTCATGCATGGCCGGTAGGTTGAGCAGGGTAGGGCTGGGGCAGTGCTGTCTGCTGCCCCAAAACACTGTGTTGGTACCGTTGGGGGGACGATCAACAGGGCTGGAGAGGTCCACTCGTCCAAAGGCTTGGGGCCCTGCAGGGGGGTCACGGGTTGCGGGGCAGACAGAGGCTGACCAGCTGGTTTGTGGCTGAGACAGGGTGGGGTTGGGAGGCAGGGGCTGGGCCAGGAGAGGACCTGGGGCTCCCTGAGGGACTGCAGACCCAGCCTGGACCCGGTGGTGGGTGCAGAAGCGGTCCCTTCTCCCTGCCCGCCGCCCCCCCACCCCATGTGGATGACAAATGGGTGTGGGTGCTCCGGCGACAAAGGCGGCTGTGCCGGGCCATCGATCACCCAGCCCTGGGAGCCACACAGCTGTGCCGACTGATGCCACAACGCATCCCACCTCCCAGCAGGGACTGGGGCTCCTGGGTCAGGGGCTTGTCCGAGGGGCTGTCTCAGCAGCTGCTGACCCCATGGGGACCCGGAGGATGCCTGGCACCCACCTGGTGTGTGTACACAGAGCAGAAGACACCCCGGACAGCAGCCACACGCACACACAAAGGCACACGCACGCACACGCACTCACACGCTCGTCCCAGCCCGACCGGGCAATTGCTCCCCGGGCAGCCAGCAGCCCTGTGCCAGGCCCCGACACCCAGCCCCACTCACCTTTCTCTGTTTGGGCAAGAACCGGTGGTATGGGGGGCACAGGTACCCCCCAGGGCAAGAGAGGGCACCCAGCAGCCGGGGACCCTGACTGGCCACCCGCAGATCCCGCTACCCCTGGGAACGCGGGGCTCCCCACTCAGGCGGGTGCGGAGAGCGCGAGGTCAAGGCTCCTGCCCCAGACCCCAGACCCGGGCCCTGCCCTCCCCGCCTGGCCCCTGAGGGCGGCCCTCCCTCCCCTCGCGCTGCTCCTGGACGCCGAGAAGAGGGTGGGGGGGACCCGGCCGCCCCTAGCGCCCCCCACACGCCTGGCCACCCGCCACCCCGCGCCCCGCGTCCAGTCGGCCCCGCGAAGCCCCAACTTGCTGCCCCCGCGGTTCCCGCTGCTCCTACCTGCGCCCGGCCGGGAGCAGAGCCGCCAAGTCTGTGAGGCCGCGCGTGGGGCGCAAACTTCCCGCCCCTCCCCGCCCCGACTCGGACCACGCGGACGCGCTGGGGATCTGAGGGGGGGACGCGGCTCCCGCGGAGGAAACTGAGGCCCGGCGCCGGGAGCCGGACCCCCGGACCCGCGGTCCCTCGAGCGGCAGCGACTCCCGCAGCCTCTGCCGCCGCCCGCGTCCCCCCGACGCCGCTCGCACCTCCCGAAGTTGG
>NW_016875344.1:0-725 GCF_001698545.2 Rhinopithecus bieti
AAAAAAAAAAACTGCAAAATGAAACAAAGATCATTATATAATTGTAAAGGGTCCAATTCAGCAAAAGAATGTAACAATTGTAAATATATATGTACCCAACTTCAGAGCAACTAAATATATAAAGTAAATATTGATAGCAGTAAGATCAGAGAAAAAAATAAAATAGAGATAAAAAAACAGATTAATGAAGCAAAGAGTTGGCTTTTTGAATAGGTCAATTAAATTGACAAATCTTTTACTACACTAAGAAAAAAAGAGCTGATTCATATACATAAAATCAGAGAAGAGAAGGGAGATATTATAATTAATGCCACAGAAATACACAAAGGTTTGTAAGAGATTATTATGAACAATTACATGCCAACAAATTGGATAAGCAAAAAGAAATGGATAAATTCTTGAACACATGTAAGCTACCAAGATTGAGTTATGAAGAAATAGAAAATCTAAATAGATCAGTAAGGAGTAAGGCATTGAATCTGTAATAAAGTCTTCCATCAGAGAAAAGTTCAGAACTTGATTGCATCACTGCTCAATTCTACCAAACATTTAAAGAATAATTAATACCAATTATTCTCAAACTCTTTCATATAGTTGAAGAGAAAAAATTATTTCCAAATTAATTTTTTTAATATCAGCATTACCCTAATACTAGAACCAGACAAAAACACAATCAATAAAGAAGACCACTTGTTAAAATTACAGATAGATTGCCATTCTAACTG
>NW_016875345.1:0-724 GCF_001698545.2 Rhinopithecus bieti
AAGAACAGTGTAATTGTGTGAGATGAATTCACACATCAGAAAGCAGTTTCTCAGAAACTTTCTTTCTAGTTTTTAACTGAGGATATTTCCTTTTTCAACATAGGCCTCAATGTGCTCCCAAATATCCTTTTGCAGATTGCATGAAAACAGTGTTAGCAAACTGCTCCATGGAAAGAAAGGTGTAATTCTGTGAGATGAAATCACACATGACAAAGTAGTTTCTCAGAAAGCTTCCTTCTACTTTTTATCTGAGGATATTTCGTTTGTCACCATAGGCCTCAATGCAATAAAAAATATCACTTCTCAGATGCCCCAAAAACAGTGCTCCCAAACTGATCCATGAAAAGAATCATGTAACTCTGTGAGGTGAATTAACACATCACTAAGCAATTTCTCAGAGAGCTGCTTTCTGATTTTTGTCTGAGGATATTTCCTTTGTCACCATAAGCTTCTATGCACTCTGACATATCCCATTGCAGATTCCAAGAAAACAGTGTTAGCAAACTGCTCAATGAAAAGAACAGTGTAACTCAATAAGATGAATTCAAACATCACAATGTAGTTTCTCAGAAACCTTCTTTCTCGTTTTATCTGAGGATATTTCCTTTTCACAACAGGCCTCAATGCGCTCCCAAATATCCCTTTACAGATTCCATGAAAACTGTGTTAGCAAAGTGCTTCATTAAAAGAATGGTGTAACTCTATGAGATGAATTCACACATCA
>NW_016875346.1:0-719 GCF_001698545.2 Rhinopithecus bieti
TTCCAGGGGAAATTTGAGAGTAAAGTTCTTAAATCTCTTTAAACCAAAATTTTACTTAGTTCTCTTGAATGATCCCACTAAGTACCTAAATACGTAAATGTGTAAAACTTAATAAGTACAACAAGTTCTTTTAGGCAGGGAATGAGCTGTGTTAGAGTCCCTCGTAAGGTATTTGTTGAATTGTTTTGTCCCATTTTAAAGCCTTGTCATATTTGCACAGCTATGTCAGATCTGTTCCTCAAATACTTTTGTGGTTAAAAGCCATTTTATATATGTAGTAATACAGAGTACTGTATGTATGTCTACATATATAAAAATGTATAAACGTATAAACATATAAACAGAATACAGGCATTCTGTAGGTTTGCAGTAACATAGTAACTTCTCATAGAAGCTATGAATGATGGAATATACCAGCATATTCATTCTCTAGTTTACTTACATCTTGACAACTGACAACAAGAAGGCATGACCATTTGTAATTCAGTTAATAGAACTGGGGACAGGTCCCTACATTTAGTATCACCTGACATTTGGTTTGGAGTGACTCTGTGGAAGTAATTTACATTAATAATCTATATGAATGAACTATCAGAGCTAAAAAAATTTTCTTGGAATTCCTAGTGGTTTGTGCTGATATTTTTTTTTTTTTTTTTGCCGTCAGGATCTTTTATAATAGCTTTATTGAGATATAGTTCATATTCCACACAATTTACCCA
>NW_016875347.1:0-1250 GCF_001698545.2 Rhinopithecus bieti
ACCATGATTCTGGTAGAAGGCAGGGGAGACAGCTGGAGTTAGCTATATCTTGGTTCAAATCTTGGCCCTATCACTCACCAGCTGTGATACTGGACTGGTTAACGTAACCTCTCTGAGTCTCAACTTGTGAACCTGTAACATGGGAACCATAACAGCACTATTTCATAGGACAGCTGAGAGGGAATGAAATGAGATCATTTACAGGGAGGTGCCTGGCCCCCGATCTCCTCTGTCCATGTCAACCTGCTTGTGTAGACTGTAAACTCCACGAAGGCAGGGGCATGCCTCTATCGTTCACCGCTGTGTCCCCAGCCCCCTGCACAGTGCCTGCTGCGTGTCGGCACCCAAGAAATGAGTGGTATTCTTCCCTGCTCTGGGCTTTGCTGAACTTTCACTTTACTGCTGCTTAATGCCCTTGACAAAAATCCCCTTAGCTCCTGGCTTCCCTGAGGCAGAAAATCTCTACTCAGTTTGGGTTTTATATGCTTATCCGAAGCTCACAGTTGCCTCCCTTGGGAAGGTTCTGGAAAGCCTGCTCTTGCCCTGGCCCACTGTCACCACCCGGGAGTCAGTTTGATGGCAGTGACTCCTGGAACATCAAGCTCCATATTTCTATTGCTGACTCCCTGGGCATCCCCTAGACCATGGCTCATTGGCAGAGTGGAGGTGATTGACATATCCTGCAGGGCATCCTCCAGACTATGGATCATTGGCAGAGTGGAGATGATTGACATCCCCTAGATCCAATGCTAGGGCATCCTCCAGACCCTGGCTCATTGGCAGAGTGGAAGTGATTGACATATTCTGGGTCCAATGACAGATCAAGTCCTTTCCTGCTCCAATGACCAGCCCCACTCCCCACCTTATGAGGCTCCTCTGGATGACTCCTAATCCTGCAAGTAGGCATGTTGGTGGACTTCCTATCATTTCTGTGTCCTAAAGGCTAGTTTAATAATATAAATTAGGCCGGGTGCAGTGGTTCACGCCTGTAATCCCAGCACTTTGGGAGGCCAAGGCGGGTGGATCACCTGAGGTCAGGAGTTCAAGACCAGCCTGGCCAACATGGTGAAACCCCGTCTCTAGTAAAAATACAAAAATTAGCCGGGTGTGGTGGCGGGCGCTTGTAGTCCCAGCTACTCGGGAGGCTGAGGCAGGAGAATCGCTTGAACCCGGGAGGCAGAGGTTGCAGTGAGCTGAGATCACACCACTGCACTCCAGCCTGGGGGACAGAGCAAGTCTCCGTCTCAAAA
>NW_016875348.1:0-654 GCF_001698545.2 Rhinopithecus bieti
ACATACATTTTATATATACATATATACACATATACATACATATACACATATACATATATATATATGTTAACTGAGACTCCGAGGGATTAAATGATGTGCCCAAATTCATATAACTTGTAAACCTCAAAGCTCAGATTCAGTCCGTAGGCTCAGAGATATGTGTTTTTCCAGTATTTAACTGTGTACAAATGTTTGGATTGGCCATCTACTTGCATGAAAAACCTGGCATGCATGCATGCACATGTGTGTATGTGTTGTGTGTGCACCTTTGTGATACCCTTATTTTTCACTCAAAATTCTCTCCCTTTTTTCTTGTACGAATCAATATATAAAAGATATTTCACTTTCTCTTTCTTAGCATTTATTTTATTGATCTCCAAAAGTCTTTTGTAATTATTAAGGAAATAAAACTTTATGTAAAACTTCAAAAGCTTACAGTTGATTTCAATAAATAATGATTAATGGTACTACCAATCTGTTTTAACTTTTAGATTTTAAACAAAACATACCTTGATTTATGTTGCTAAATAAATATAAACAATTTAATAAAGAGTAAAATTTATGAGTCTGCATTACTTTTAACTTCTATTTAAATGTACTTTCAAAATGAGATTGAATGCTCTGTGTGTGTGTGTGTGTCTGTGTGTGTGTGTC
>NW_016875349.1:0-1599 GCF_001698545.2 Rhinopithecus bieti
TTTTTGAGACAGGGTCTTGCTCTGTCACCCAGGCTGGAGTGCAATGGCCCTGTTTTGGCTCACTGCAACCTCCGCCTCCCAGGTTCAAGTGATTCTCCTGTTTCAGCCTCCCAAGTAGCTGGGACTACAGGTGTGTGCCACCACATCTGGCTAATTTTTGTATGTTTAGTAGAGACAGTGTTTCACTGTGTTGGCCAGGCTGGTCTCAAACTCCTGACCTTGTGATCCACCCACCTCGGCCTCCCAAAGTGCTGAGATTTATAGGCGTGAGCCACCACGCCCAGTTGAGACTTTTTTTTTTAATTTTGAGGAATTCATGGTTTTTTCCCCCCCAAGACTTATTTTATTTTTATTTATTTATTTATTTATTTATTTACTTTTGAGACAGAGTCTTACTCTGTCGCCCAGTATGGAGTGCAGTGGCGCAACCTTGGCTCACTGCTACCTCTGTCTCCCGGGTTCGAGGTTTCTCCTGCCTTAGCCTCCCAAATAGCTGAGACTGCAAGCATGGGCCACCATGCCTGGCTAATTTTTGCATTTTTAGTAGAGATGAGGTTTCACCATGTTGGCCAGACTGGTCTGAAACTCCTGACCTCAAGTGATCCACCCACCTTGGCCCCCCAAAGTGCTGGGATTACAGGTGTGAGCCACAACACCCAGCCCCCAAGATTTATTTTAAACCTAGAGTAATCAATACAGTTATCTATTGGCATAAGAGTAGACAAATAGATCAACAGGCTAGAATAGAGAGTTCAGAAACAGACTCTCATGTATGGGAGTCACCTGATTGTTGACAAAAATGTCTATGCATTTCAGTGGGGAAAGCTTGCTTCACTAAAAATCTGGATTTGATTGATGGACGTGGTGGTGCATGCCTAGAGCCTCAGCTACTTGAGAAGCTGAGGCAGGAGTGAGAATCACTTGCATCCATGAATTTGAGGCTGCTGTGTGCAATGATCACACCTATGCAGAGCCACTGCACTCCAGCCTGGGCAACAGAGCAAGACCTTGTCTCTGATAAAAAAATAAAAACAGAGGCCGGGCGCGGTGCCTCACGCCTGTAATCCCAGCACTTTTGGAGGCTGAGGAGGGCAGATCATGAGGTCAGGAGATCGAGACCATTCTGGCTAACATGGTAAAACTCCATCTCTACTAAAAATACAACAAAACTAGCTGGGCGTGGTGGCGGGCGCCTGTAGTCCCAGCTACTTGGGAGGCTGAGGCAGGAGAATGGTGTGAACCTGGGAGGCAGAGCTTGCAGTGAGCCGAGATCATGCCACTGCACTCCAGCCTGGGAAACAGAGCAAGACTCCTTCTCAAAAAATAAAAGAAAAAAGAAAAATATAAAAAATCAGTATGAGATGGATCACAGACCTAAACATACAAGCAAAAATGCTTTTTTTTGGTGGAGTGGGTGGAGGGTAGAGACAGCATCCCACTGTATTGTCCAGGCTGGTCCCAAATCTGCTGGCATCAAGTGATCCTCTCGACTTGGCCTCCCCAGTGCTAAGATTATAGGTATGAGCCACCATGCCTGGCCTAAAACTTTTAAAAGAAAACACAGGCGAATATCTTCATGACCCTGTGGTTGGCAAAGAT
>NW_016875350.1:0-1398 GCF_001698545.2 Rhinopithecus bieti
AAACTTCCCAACAAAGAAAAGCCAAAATCGGGTAGCTTCACTGGTAACCTCTATAAAACATTAAAAAAAAATTACCATTACTCCTTCTCAAAGTCTTACAAAACATTTAAGAGAAGGTAACACTTTCTAACTCATTGTATGAGGCCAGCATTATTTTGATAGCCAAGCTGGATAAATACATCAAAAGTAAAGAAAAGAAAACACAAATATCGCTTATAAATATAAATGCAAAAGTCCTAAGCAAATACTAGGAAATGAAATTTGGCAACATGTTATAGGATTATATATCACTATCAAGTGGGATTTATCCAAGAAATGTAAGGGCAGTTCACCATACAAAAATCAATCATGTGACATGTTATATTAACAGAATGAGGGAAAAAACCCATATGATTATCTTAATCGATGCTGGAAAAGCATTTGACAATATTCTGCATAGTGGAATTAAAAAAATGCTCAAGAAATTAGTAATAGAAATGAATTTCCTCAACTTGATAAAAGGCATTTATGGAATACCCATAGCTAACAGTATACTAAATGGTGAAAGACTGAAAATTTCCCTCCTAAGATCAGGAAGAAGACCAGGATTCCTATTTTACCACTTCTACTCAACATTGAACTGGAAGTTCAAACCAGTGCAGTTAGGCAAGAAAAATAAATACAAGGCATTCAAGATGGAAAGAAGAAATGAAATTATCTTTATTGGTAGTTTACATAATCTTATGTATAGATACTTCTAAAGAATTCACAAAAAAATCTTAGTGCTAATGAACAAATTCAGCAAAGTTGCAAAAGACAAGATCAACACATCGAATCAGTTTTATTTCTAAACACTAGCAATGAACAATCAGAAGATGAAATTAAGAAAATGATTCCATTTGTAATAACATAAAAAAGAAATAAAATTTAAGAATAAATTTTAGAAAGGAGTCTCAAGATGAATACACTTAAAATCATAAAACAGTACTGAAAAGTAATAAAGACTAAAATAAATGGAAAAGCATCCCATGTTTATAGATTGGAAGACTTGATATTGTTAAGGTGGCAATTCTCTCCAAAACAATATACAGATTCAGTGCAATTCCTATATAAAAATAAAAAACAACTTCTATTCTTGCCTAAGTGGTAAAGCTGAACCGAAAATTCACACAAAATTTCAAGGGAGCCTCAATAGAAAAAACAATTTTATTTTTTGAGATAGAGTCTTGCTTGGTCACTGAGGCTGGAGTGCAATGGCACAACTACAGCTCACTGTAGCCTTGACTTCCTGGGCTCAAGCAATCGTCCCACCTCAGCCTCTTGAGGAGCTGGGACCACAGGCACGTGGCATCATGCTCGGCTACATTTTTTATTTTTTGCAGAGATGGAGTGTCACTATGTTGGCCAGGCTGGTCTCAA
>NW_016875351.1:0-1410 GCF_001698545.2 Rhinopithecus bieti
TAACTTTTCTTCTAGGAGAAGAAACTGTTGAGGCTTTATGATCTCCCATCTTCTAGACATATTTTAGGTAGTAAATATTTCTGTGTCATCCCAGCATCACATCTTTTTTTTTTTTTTTTTTTTTTTTTTTTTTGAGGCGGAGTCTCGCTCTGTCGCCCGGACTGGAGTCCCAGCATCACATCTTAAATAGGTTAACTTTTGTATTATTCTTTCTATTGTTATGCTCTGACATTGATTAACATTTGAATTAAAAGTGAGAAACATATCAAGTACAGGGGAGAAAAAAGAAATAACAACAGATTTAACCTAGGTTCATTAGATTGACCAGAGTCAGTTTTTCCAGCTCAATTGATAAACCATGACATTACTTGACACTGATTAAGTAGCACCAAACAAGTTCAACAGATGAGGGTTGCTAAGAAGTACAATTATACACATTCCAATAATGTGTACAATTGTACATATTATTAAAATAATGCAAAAGTAAAAATTCTGATGCCCAAAGCCTTTGGAAAAAAATATGTGTTTCAGGACAAAAATATTTCAGTGGGCTTTGAAATTTATTAAGAAGAGTTGGGCTGCTTAATATTGTCCTTGACTGCTGCTGTCCTTTTAACTTTGTATGTAAGGTGGCAGACAAAGGAAGCTGACCTTTCACACAAGAGCAGCCCACAAGTAATGAGATCGTAGAATTGCTGACCCCAAGCACTTGTTGGGATCTATGATAGTGTCACATTTGGCAGTGGTAGTGTTTCTGCCAAATGTGAGGGTTCCCTCTCAGCTTGCACTTCAATCAGGAAGTGCATCTTCTTACCAAAAGAAGCAGAGTATAACCCTGTCATCGGAACACAAAGGGGTAGGATAACCTTGCAGAGCACAGAATTTTGGGGCCAAGGAAAGATGTTAATCCTTGTGTAATATGAAACTCATCAAGGCAATTTTCAGTGTTTTAAAGGAAGCAAACTTAATCAGAAGATGAAAGATTTAATTTTTAGTATTGATATAAGTACCTTGAATATATATTTTAGAATTATTCATATTGGTAAAATGATGGCAATAAAATGCATGTCCACCTATAGGCAACACTTGCATAAAACGTGGTACAAATAAAGTAGGAACAATTAATCTGACAAGAAAAAAACAGAAATATTTAACAACTTGGTAAGAATATCTAAATTACATTTGTCATTGAAAAAGTAGTTAACCTGTTCAATTTGATCTCATATAACATATGTCAGATTGCATATTTGCAAGAGCATATAGAATTCTGTAAAAGACCCACACCTTGCTATTAATACTGGTTATTTCAAAGAGCTCTTGAAGACCTGTGTAGTGTATTGAGGGAGATGATTAACATTTTCCTGCTGTATCTTGAATTATTTCCCTAGATATGCAAAGTATGCATTAATT
>NW_016875352.1:0-1394 GCF_001698545.2 Rhinopithecus bieti
ATTTGATTGAGCTGCTTTCTTCACTTTATGTCTGGTTTATATTAGCAACATGTGTTCTCAGATGCTTAGCATACAGGAGATCTTTCCCGTTCTTTGTCTTTTTTTTTTTTTTTTTTTGACACTGAGTCTTGCTTTGTCACCCAGGTTGGAGTGCAGAGGCGAGATCTCGGCTCACTGCAAGCTCTGCCTCCTGGGTTCACGCCATTCTCCTGCTTCAGCATCTGGAGTGGCTGGAACTACAGGTGCCTGCCACCACACCCCTGCTTTTTTTTTTTTTTTAATATTTGTAGTAAAGACGGGGTTTCACCGTGTTAGCCAGGATGGTCTTGATCTCTTGAGCTCGTGATCTACCTGCCTCAGCCTCCCAAAGTGCTGGGATTATAGGCGTGAGCCACCACACCCAGCCTGTCTTCTTAACCATACAGTTTAAGTATGAATGGTTTTATGTGAAAATATAATCCTTTATCCCTAGGTGTGTTTTATGACACCCTGATTTATTATAACTTACCAGCCTACCTCTTCTCCCTTGAGACCTTGCTTACTCTTTAGAATCTTTAAAATAATTTAAATCTAGGCAATAATTATCCACACTTGAATAAGTATTCTGAAAGTAGATGCGGATTTTTGAAATCCCAAAATGAGCATTTCCTTATTTATAGGAAGATTTGGGGCTGTTTAAAAAAAAAAAAATCACTATTGGAGGGCCCTGCCAAGATGGCTGAATAGGAACAGCTCCAGGCTACAGCTCCCAGAATGAGCAACAGAGAAGACAGGTGATTTTTGCATTTCCAACTGAGGTACTGGGTTCATATCACTAGGGCATGTCTGACAGTGGGTGCAGGACAGTGGGTGCACCCACCAAGCAAGAGCCGAAACAGGGTGAGGCATTGCCTCACCCGGGAAGCGCAAGGGGTAAGGGAATTCCCTTTCCTAGCCAAGGGAAACCATGACACACAGCATCTGGAAAATCGGGTCACTCCCACCCTAATACTGTGCTTTTGCATAGGTCTTAGCAAGGGGCACACCAGGAGATTATATCCTGCACCTGGTTCATAGGGTCCCATGCCCACGGAGCCTCCCTCATTGCTAGCAGAGCAGTCTGAGATCTAACTGCAAGGTGACAGGCAGGCTGGGAGAGGGGTACTCTCCGTTTCTGAGGCTTGAGTAGGTAAACAAAGCCGCCAGGAAGCTCCAACTTGGTGGAACCCTCCGCAGCTCAAGGAGGCCTGCAAGACTAATAAAGAAGAAAAGAGAAGAATCAAATAGACGCAATAAAAAATGATAAAGTGGATATCACCACCGACCCCACAGAAATACAAACTACCATCAGAGAATACTATAAACACCTCTACACAAATAAACTAGAAAACCTAGAAGAATGGGATAAATCCCTG
>NW_016875353.1:0-725 GCF_001698545.2 Rhinopithecus bieti
AAAAAAAAGTGGGCAAAGGATATGAACAGACACTTCTCAAAAGAAGGTATTTATACAGCCAAGAGACATATGAAAAAATGCTCATCATCACTGGTCATCAGAGAAATGCAAATCAAAACCACAATGAGATACCTACTCATGCCAGTTAGAATGGTGATCATTAAAAAGACAGGAAACAACAGATGCTAGAGAAGATGTGAAGAAATAGGAAAGCTTTTACACTGTCGGTGGGAGTGTAAATTCGTGCAACCATTGTGGAAGACAGCATGGCGATTCCTCAAGGATTTAGAACCAGAAATACCAGTTGACCCAGCGATCCCATTACTGGGTATATACCCAAAGGATTATAAATCATGCTAGTATAAAGACACATGCACATGTAAGTTTACTGCGGCACTATTCACAATAGCAAAGGCTTGGAACCAACCCAAATGTCCATCAATGACAGACTGGATTAAGAAAATGTGGCACATATACACCATGGCATACTATGCAGCCATTAAAAAGGATGAGTTCATGTCCTTTGCAGGGACACGGATGAAGCTGGAAACCATCATTTTAAGCAAACTATCACAAGGACAGAAAACCAAACACTGCCATGTTCTTACTCACAGGTGGGTGTTGAACAATGAAAACACGAGGACACAGGGCGGGGAATATCACACACCGGGGCTTGTCAGGGGTAGAGGGCATGGGAGGGATAGTATTAGGTGAAATACCTAATG
>NW_016875354.1:0-2496 GCF_001698545.2 Rhinopithecus bieti
TTTGTGCGATGGAATCTCACTCTGTCACCCAGGCTGGAGTGCAATGGCGTGATCTTGGCTCACTGCAACCTCTGCCTCCCGGGTTCAAGCGATTCTCCTGCCTCAGCCTCCCGAGTAGCTGGGATTACAGGCGTCTGCCACCATGCCCAGCTGATTTTGTATTTTTAGTAGAAATGGGGTTTCACCATGTTGGCCAGGCTGGTCTCGAACTCCTGACCTCAAGTAATCCACCCATCTCAGCCTACCAAAGTGTTGAGATTACAGGTGTGAGCCACCACGCCTGTCTCAGTTCTCATCTTAATTGATCTATCTGTAGTAGAACTTGATAGCTTTTTTTTAAATCTTTACTCTTGCCATCCAGAGATAGAATTCTTTTCTCTGGTTAGGCAGGTGGCTCACACTTCTAATCCCAGAACTTTGGAAGGCCCAGGCAGGAGGACTGCTTGAGCCCAGGAGTTTGGGACCAGCCTGGGCAACATGGCAAGACTCCATCTCTACAAAAAATAAAACATTAAAAAATCAGCCAAGGATGGTGGCACACACTCTAGCCTGGGCAACAGAGTGAGACCCTGTCTCAAAACAAAAAAGCAAAAGTATATCCAATATCTCACCATTTCTTAAGACTTCAGTGGCTACTTCCCTGGTCCAAGCCATCATAATGTCTCCCTGGGTTTCTGTAATAACCTCCTAAGTGGTCTGTTTCTGCCCTTAACTTCCCTCTTGGTCTATTCTCAACAGAGCCACCAGAACTAATTTTTTTTTTTTTAAATATCAGATCATGTCATTCTTCTGCTTAAAACTCTCCAATGGGTTTTCATCTCAATCAGAATAAAAGTCTAAGTCCTTGCTTACCACCTACAAGTCCCTGGACAATCTGGCCCCCCATTTCCTCTCTGATACTTTCTCTTACTTATCTCCCTCATTTTCACTCCACTCTTGCCACACTGGCTTCTTTGTTGTTCCTGCCTCAGGTTTTTTGGACTTGCCTTTTCCTTCTTCCTGGAATGCTTTTCACCCTAGATATTTCCATGGCTTCTTCCCTCTCTTCCTTCAGAACTTTGTTCAAATGTCAACATTTAGTGAATATTCTTGATAACCCTATTTAAAATCACAGCACCCAATTCCCCACAAACTTGGTACTCTTAACCTACCTCTCCAGTCTTATTTTTTATTTTTATTTTTTGAGACGGAGTCTCGCTCTGTCGCCCAGGCTGGAGTGCAGTGGTGCGATCTCGGTTCACTGCAACCTCCGCCTCCTGGGTTCACGCCGTTCTCTGGCCTCAGCCTCTCAAGTGGCTGGGACTACAAGTGCCCACCACTACTCCTGGCTAATTTTTTGTATTTTAGTAGAGACGGGGTTTCACCGTGTTAGCCAGGATGGCTTCAATCTATTGACCTCGTGATCCACCTGCCTCGGCCTCCCAAAGTGCTGGGATTACAGGCATGAGCCACCACACCCAGTCCTCTCCAGCCTTATTTTACCATCATCTGATACACTGTAATTTACTTATTTAAAACTTTTACTTGGTCTCATCTCACTAGGACAAAAGCTCCATGAGGACAGGGATTTTTGTTTTGTTTACTCATCAGCATCTAGGACAGTGCCTGGTTCACAGCAGGCAATCAATAAACACTTGTTGAATAAAAACGCCATGAATTGGCCGGGCACGGTGAGCCGAGATTGCGCCACTGCACTCCATCCAGGCTGGGTGACAGAGCGAGACTCCATATCAAAAAAAAAATGATTTTACCAACTTGTGCATTAACGTTATTTTATTCATGGTGAATACACACATGCTGGGAATTAGACACTCTTACAACTGTAACTCTAAGTAAAAGTAGATATTACTCTTAATGTGTTATCCTTAAACTTGTGTCTTGGCAAGTGGTCAATAAGGCTCTATGTTTAAGAAAAACCACCCTGATGTGTATTAACAGAGTAAGCAAATGTTAAATAGTGGGAAAAACTGGAAAAATTAAATAACAATAGGTTCCTTGGACCCATCATGCCTCACAGTAAAGACAAACATAAAAATCAACTTTCCCAGGTGAATCTCTAAGTTCCAGGTGAATATCCCTTTTCCTACTACTAGCACTGAACTTCAGGGAACTTACAAGAAACAGAGGTGAAAAGCAAAGTGGCCTACAAGGAATAAAGTAAAGCCTATGCATTGGAAGAAGAGATTATTTTTCATTATCAAATGCATTAAAACAAAGGGAGCTTGGCAGAGCCTCAGTACCTCCAGAAAAAAGAAAAAAACATAATCCCCACAACCAGGGCCTGGACACTAAAGACCACATTACATACTAACAAGCCGCTATATGCTTACATTGTATCCTAACAAGTAAGAGATATTTGGTCTGAAAGTCAGAAAACTAAAATGCAGCTTACCCAGAGAAAGAGTAAGAGAAGGGAGGTGAAGAATGTGAATAAGCTCTGGATGTCACATTTTATTGTATATTTATTATATTTATTTCATATTTTATTTATATATA
>NW_016875355.1:0-726 GCF_001698545.2 Rhinopithecus bieti
TCTAAAATAAACAACTTAATTTTATACTTCAAGAAAACAGAAAATTTAAAATAAACTAAACTCAAAATTAACAGAAGCCGAAAAGTAATCAATATAAGATCAGAAAAAAATTCAAATATGCAATCAAAATCTATAGAAAAAATAAAACTAAAATATTAAAAAAATTTCAACATGTTCTTAGTGAGACTAAGAAGATAGAAAGTTTAAATAAAATAAAAATGAAAGAAGAGAAGTTAGTTACAACTATCAAATAAAAATAAAGAATTACGAGGGACTATTATGAACAGCTATATGCCAAAACACAGAATAACCTAGAGTAAGTAAATTTCTAGAAACATATGCCCTATCAAGACCACATCAAGAAGAAAAAGAAAGCCAAAACAGGCCAATAACAAATAAGGAGATTGAAGTGGTACTTAAAATCCTCCTAACAAAGAAAGCACAGTACCATAGGGCTTCACACCTTAAATTATACCAAAGATTTCAAATAATTAATTTCAGTGCTTATTAATATTTCACCAAAAAAAGAAGTAAATTCTTCCTAATTCATTTACTGAGGCCACCATTGCCTGAATACCAAAGCCAGGCAAAGACCACTCAAGTGAAGAAAACTACATATGAATAGCTCTGTTAAACATAGATGCCAAAATCTTCAATAAAAATATTAGCAAATTGCAGATGGCCGAATAGGAACAGCTCCAGTCCCCAACTCCCAGCGCGAGCGAC
>NW_016875356.1:0-726 GCF_001698545.2 Rhinopithecus bieti
TGTATCTTTAGTAGAGACAGTGTTTCACCATGTTGGCCAGGCTGGTCTTGAACTCCTGACTCAGGTGGTCCACCTGCCTTGGCCTCCCAAAGTGCTGGGATTACAGGCGTGAGCTACCACACCCGGCCCTGACAGGGTTCTAAATGATTCTGGATTCTTAAGAAAAGAGAGACGGACAGACAGTTTCTGTATAGATGTGTAGAAGAAGCGAGACAGGGAAGGAGCTCAGGAAGGAGAGGCTAAGACCTGAAGACGAAGCACAGCTTTTCTGAAACTGCATTCCTCCCCCTCACATGCCTTCCCGCCCCTCACATGCCTTCAAACGCCCTCAGACTCAGACATACTTCCTCAGACACGACTGAGAATGAACTTTTAAATGTATCTGTCTCAAATTCTTTAATGTCTGAGGCCACTGAGAGAGAGAAGAGAGAAAGAGTCCCCAGACGGAGGGAACTTAAGATGGAGGTCTCTGACTCTGCCACTCACACTGTAGTCTCTTGCCCAGTTCTGCTCCTTGATCCGTCATAGGTCAGCATTAGACCGTAAGTGACCTAAGTGCACACGATTCAGGGAAGAGGACTCTGCAGGCCAGAAATGAACTTCCTACAAAAGAGGAAGAGTTGGCCAGGTGCGATGGCTCACGCCTGTAATCCCAGTGCTTTGGGAGGCCGAGGCGGGCAGATCACTTGCTGTCAGGAGTTCAAGACGAGCCTGGCCAACATGGCG
>NW_016875357.1:0-508 GCF_001698545.2 Rhinopithecus bieti
CCTTTCCCCCCTCCCTCCCTCCTTCCTTTCTTCCTTTTTTCTTTTCCTTCCTTTCCCTCCCTTCCTTCTTTCCTTCCTTCCTTCCTTCCTTCCTTCCTTCCTTCCTTCCTTCCTCTTTCTTCCTTCCATCCTTCCTTCCTTCCTTCTTTCCTTCCTTCCCTCCTTCCTTCTCTTTCTTCCTTCCTTCCCCTCCTCCCTCCCTCCCTTCTTCCCTCACTCACTCCCTCCCTCCCTCCTTCCCTCTTTCCTTCCCTGCCTCCCTCCCTCCCCTTTCTTTCCTTCCTTCCTTCCTTTTTTCCTTCCTTCCTTCCCTCCTTCCTTCCTTCTCTTTCTTCCTTCCTTCTCTCCCTCCTTCTCTCCTTCCTTTCCTGTCTCCCCCCCACCCCTTTCCTTCCTTCCTTCCTTCCTTCCTTCCTTCCTTCCTTCCCTCCCTCCTTCTCTCCCTCCTTCTCTCCTTCCTTTCCTGTCTTCCTCCCTCCCCTTTCTTTTCTTCCTTCCTTCCTTCTTT
>NW_016875358.1:0-1460 GCF_001698545.2 Rhinopithecus bieti
AGGGTTTTTATGGTTTTGGGTTTTACATTTAAATCTTTAATTCATCTCAAGTTATTTTTTGTATATGGTATAAGGAAGGGGTCCAGTTTCAGTTTTCTGCATACAACTATCCAGTTTTCCCAGCAACATTTACTGAATAGGAGATCCTTTCCTCATTGCTTGTTTTTCTCAGGTTTATTGAAGGTCTGATGGTTGTAGATATGTGGTGTTATTTCTGAGGTCTCTGTTCTGTTCCATTGGTTTATAAGGCTGTTTTGGTACCAGTATCATGCTATTTTGGTTACTGTAGCCTTCTAGAATAGTTTGAAATCAATTTGCATGACACCTCCAGCTTTGTTCTCTTTGCTTAGGATTGTCTTAGCTGTACAGGGTCTTCTTTGATTCCATATGAAAATTTAATTTTTTTTTTTCTAATTCCATGAAGAATGTCAATGGTAGTTTGATGGGAATAGCACTGAATCTACAAATTACTTGGGGCACTATGGCCATTTTCATGATATCAATTCTTCCTATCCCTGAAGATGGAATGTTTTACCATTTGTTTATATCCTCTCTTATTTCCTTGAGCAGTGCTTTGCAGTTCTCCTTGCACATGTATGTTTATTGCAGCATTATTTACAGTAGCAAACATATGGAACCAACCCAAATGCCCATCAATGATAGACTAGAAAAGAAAATGTAGTACATATACACATGGAATACTATGCAGCCATAAAAAAGGAGTGAGATAACGTTCTTTGCAGGGACATGGATGAAGCTGGAAGCCATCATCCTCAGTAAACTAACACAGGAACAGAAAACCAAACACTGAGTGCTCTCACTGATAAGTGAAAGTTGAAAAATGAGAACCCATGGACACAGAGAGGGGAACAACACACATCAAGGGCTGTTGGGGAGTGGTGGGTGATGGGAGGGAACTTAGAGGACGGGCCAATAGGTGCAGCTTTTAAACCACTGTGGCACTCGTATACCTATGTAACAAACTTGCATGTTCTCACAAGTATCCCTTTTTTTAAAGAAATAACAACGTTATACTCAAGAATAGCAAACATTTATTATATTCCCTGTATGCTAGGAAAATATATGCTCTCTATCTATCTATCTATATATACACGTGTATATATTCAAATAAAAATAATATATAACTAAGCCTCACAAGAGTCTTAGTCATATTATTCTTCTATTGAAAATAAAGAAACAAAAGCCCACAGGTTTGATACTAAAATCTGTATGCTTAATCCACCACACTTTGTTTTCTCAACATAGTATATTATAGAGAAAACAAAAAGAAAATAGAGAAAGATAATATCTGTGAACATTCTGGTGAATGTGAATCTTTTAGTAGGGATGTAAAGTTTCCCAGGAATAATCTGTAAAAAAACAAATATGAAATAATCCAAGCATTCAAAAACTATCAGTTCTATCTAAAGAATAAAAACTAGATATTAGCCCTTTGTCAG
>NW_016875359.1:0-3885 GCF_001698545.2 Rhinopithecus bieti
CATTCCTTGCAGTAATAATACTTTGGTGACTCCAGTTACTTGTGTAGGTGTATGGCTCTTCCACAGATGGAAGATTTTACTTAGTCCTCAGATTTTGGTATGCAGTAGTGCCATCTAGAAGTGTTACAATTGCAGATTCCAGATCTCCATCTAAAAGAGCCAGTAGATAATAGAGTGGGTCTCAGGAAACTGCATTTTAACCAGCATTGCTAGTGATTCTGTTGCCACTGATTCAGTGCAGTAGGTCAGGAACTGGACTGCTCACTGAGGATGACATGGAACATAAAACAGAGATGGTCTTTGCTTTACTGTTGTTTATAGTGTTGTGGGAAAGTCCAGATATGAAACTAAGATAATTATGGATTATAATAAGTGAGATGAGGAAATTCAATAACTGGTTGAGACTGATTAAATGGGAATGGTTGCTCTTTTTTCTTCACTTTATTAATATTTCTTTCTTGATGGCTTAATGGTTCATATTAGAGATTTGAAATAAATGTTACAATATTTGTGTTTATTGAACAAAGATTATGCTTTTAACCAGTTCTAAATGTAGAAATTGAGAAAATTTAACCTGCCATATCTTTCTTTTAAAAGGCAATTGCTTTTCAATTCTGAATTTCCCCAGCTGACTTATTCAAATAAGCGTTAATAATTAAAAAAAAAAAGCGAGAGATGTCCCAAAGGTCCAAATATACCAATAAAACTAAAATATTCATTTCTTAAATTGTCATCTCTTCACTTAGTACGACATTGGATCTTTTCTTTATATTTTCACTGGGAAACTAGCAGTATTTCTAAGAGTCATAATCTAGGAGCTTGAAACTCTTGCTTGACTCCTTCATGTTGACTGTGTTGACTATGCAGTAGAAAGTGGATTTATCTGTACAAACAAGGAAGCATTCTGTACCTTTGTATAGTACAGGAAGTGACTGTGCAAAGAGGTGTCTGAACTTGTACAAGATTTTGGATCCTTTATAGCAGTACTGTTGTAGCTCACTTAGATGACTGCCAGAGTTGGCAGGAAGCCTGCCCTGAAGGAATCGGATTCTAGACACATCAAATGTTTCAGGATATATCAGATGAGTAAGGCTGCATTCACCCTCTACTACTACATAGAAAGCGGCTTTGGGTTTGGAGGTATACTTTCTAACACTTAACTAGTCTAACCAGAGAAACTGAGAGTTCTAAGCTTTTGCTTTGCTTTTCCCTTCCTGATTCTCTCACTTCCTGACTGCATTTTAGCCTATTCCCCTCTAGTTAGTATTTGGGAAGAGCAAGGAACAACTGACATGTCTTGGGAGGCAGAGGTATGTGATTTCTACTACTCTTTATTCATTAAATAAAAAATTATTAAGCATTTATTAAACATCAAGCACTATACTAGACACCTGGAATATAGTGGTGACCAAAAGCAGTCATGATCTCTGTGCTGACAGATGTTGCAACCTATTAGAGATGGCAATCAAAAACATTACTCAGAGTAAGTCTAAAATTGGAACAGTGATAAGATCTATGAAGGATAGGCACAGGTACCTTGACATCCAGAACAAGAGTTTGACTTTATCAGGGAACTAAAAAAAATAAGTCAAAACCTGAAGGATGTTAAATTAGCTGGATTAAGGGGGGAAGGAAATGCATTCCAAGCAGAGAGAGAGAGAGTAGCATGTAGCAGGAAGGAGCATGGAAAGGAGAAAAGTATCAAAGAGGGCCAGCTGGAGCAGAGAAAGCAAGAGGAAGCATGGTGAGAGCTGAGGCTAGCGAAGGAGACCAGGCAGAGCCTTTAAGCCATGTTCAGTGTCGTCTATGTCCTTACAGTAATAAGAAGCCATGAAGGTTTTTCTGCTTTGTTTTTTTGGTAGAGGGTGGAGTTGGGGAGGAAGGAAGTTAAGGAAGAGGCTAGGGAGACAAGGGCAAGAATGACCTGATCAGATTTACATGGGAAAGAATTACTCAGGTGCCATGTGGAGCAAAGATTGGAGGGAGAACTAGAGTGGATGTGGGTAAATGAGTTTTGAAAGTTATTGAAGTGATTCAAATGAGCTGTTGCAAAAACTTTGCATATTATGGTAGTGGCAGATGTGGAGAAAAGTGGTTAGATTTGAGAGAGATTTATGAGGCAAAATTGACAGTAGTTGATGATGGACTAGATAGGGGAGAGAATTGAGGTATGAAGGGTGAGTCCTAGATTTCTGACTATGCATCTGAAGCGATGGTGATAGCGTTCACTTAAATAGAGAACGAGCAAAAAGGACCACATTTATTAAGGGGAAATAACGAGTTGATTTGGGACATATTAAGTTTTGAGTTGCCATTGAATATCCAAGAGACCATCATAGATGCTGGTATGGAGCTCAGAGAAGAGGTCTAAGCGGAGATGTAAATTTGAGGGTTATTTCAATCTAGGTAGTAATCAAAGCTGTGGGAGTAGAAGAGTTATCCTCAGGAGTGAACAGTGGATGAAAAGAAGTATGTGGAGGTAGGTCCAAGTCTTAAGGAATGCTAACATGTATTTAATGACAGAGTAAAGGTAGATGAAGTTGCATAGGAGACTGGCAAGTAATAATAAGGAAGTCAGGAAGAGAAAGTTTCCTAGAAACACACAGTGTGGACAATAATGGCAGTTACTGCTGGAGAGGTCAAGTAAGATGAGGATTAAAAATGTTCGATGAATTTAATCACGTGGAAGACATGGTGAACCTTAGAGCTGTATTAGGGAAGTGGCAGTCCTGGAAACCAGATTGAAATGGATTGGAAGTGGTGAGAAAACAGTTAATTAGCCTAAGAAGTTATGTTGTGAATAGAATAATTCAGTGAGGGGTTTGGGTTCTTTGGAGAACTTACAGACATATGCAACAAATATTGATTAATACAAGATAGTTTAATCACAAAATGAGTGATGTGCCAATAGAGTCCAGAAGAAAAAAGCAATCCATGAAGTCTTGGGGTAGTTACAGTAGTGGCTACCATATTGATCTTACTATGTACCAAGCAGTCTTAAAAGCATGTGTGTATATCCTTAAAAACAACTCTGTGAAATAGAAGATATTATTGTCCCATATTATATATAAAGAAACTGGGGCATAAACAGGTTAATGAAGTTATCCAAGGTCCTGCAGCTAGTAAACAACAGAGCCAGGATTTGGACGTAGGCGGTCCGATCAGTCTAAGTTTGTGTTCTTCTCCATTCCTCAGTTTTTACCTCAGTGTCTACAGTACTACCTCTGTCACATAATGTTATATAGCGCCCAGGTTGGCTGCATTACCAGCTGGCATCCATCCATGACAAGGAATTCTGGGAGATCCAAAGATGAGGAACATTCACATCTATAATCTGAATGTGATTTATGTCAAAAGACCAGAGTTACTAATCATTTAACAATAAGCGAGAAAACAGCGTGAATTCAAAAAGAAGAAAGTGTGCCAAAATAGTTTGCTGGAGACTTTAAGTAGGATGAATAAGGACTTTGACAAAGTGGACTCAGGGGGAATATATTTTTTAAACTTTTCAGGTTTAGTAAATTTTACCTGAAATTTTCTTCCAGGTTAGAAAAAAATCAATTACTTGAGGATATTGTTTACTGAAGATCCAATTAACTGAGATCTATTGTAATGATGTTTTAAAAACTAGGATTTTTGATATATTTACTTTTCTCAAGATATTTAGTCACTGGATAGGACCTTAGGAAAATTCATTTACTTCTTTCAAGTAGTTTATCAACTATTACCATTTTAATATCTTCTCAGACTTTCCAAGTAAAAAAAAAAGCCTTGACATTTTCCATACTTCTTTGAAATAATTAGAAATAAAAGAAATAAAAGAACTTGTGAGGCTATGTTTCAAATTTATATATTTCAGGTTGGATTATCATCCTTATGAAATAG
>NW_016875359.1:4586-7537 GCF_001698545.2 Rhinopithecus bieti
AAAAAAAAAAAAAAATCACAAGAAAATCTCATAATGTTTTAAGAAAGTTTATGAATTTGTGTTGGACCTCATTCAAAGCCATCCTGGGCCGCATGCAGCCCATAGGCTGCAGGTTGGACAAGCTTGACCTAGAGGAATGCAGTCACTTTATAATAATATCTGAATCTACTCTAGTTTTTGCAGTTTGATCTGTTTTCAATACTTCAGCCTGCCCAAATGATTTTAAAATGCAGACCAAACCCTATCACTTCTTTGCTTAAAATACTCTTAAACTTTCCCATTGTGTTTAACACAAACCAGAATCCTTATCAAAACCATGTGCGGGCATGGTTTGCTCACTACTTAATGTCAGGACGGAGGGAGAGGGAAACAAAGAACAAAGGTGACTAAGATGACGTACTTCCGGGTTCTTCATCACCAACTTTTCCGTGCCCGGGGGAAGACACAGGTCAACTGTGCAGGCGCAGCATGACCTCCCACGGAGGAAACCGAAGGCTACCTGGCCGCGCCCACCGCAGGGCCCTCGACCTGCCCACATCCTGCCTACCGCCCTCCTACTCCCAGGCCCAAGACATAAAAGCCGCTCCCGGCAGGCACGCAGTGCAAACTTCCTCGGCCCCCTCCTCAGACGCGGACCTGGGAACCTCGGCCGAGAGCACCAGAGCGACTTCCTCGGCCTCCACCGCCGGAGACCGGTGAACCTCGCCTCCTCTTGTGATCCACCCACCTCAGCCTCCCAAAGTGCTGGGATTACAGGTGTGACCACTGCACCTGGCCTAAAAATAGGCTATTTTAGGCTTATTTTGATTTTGATTTATGATAGTAGGTATTTATATCTTTTATTAATAATGTAATTACATATATAGGATTACATTATTTCCATTGGTTATGTAAAAAAACACTTTTGTAAGAGTGATGCCATCAATAATCAAAGTAATGATTCATACTTTATTTAGATAATAGTTAAATGCATACTTTTTCTTTAAATTTCATGCCTACCTGTTCAATGAGTAACTAAAGTGCAGGATATCAATATACTTTAATCTATAAACCTACCCATTAGGGAGGTCAAGAAAATGTTTTTTCTGTTCTCTTAAATCTTTGAGCACATAACATACTACGCAAAGAACAAATTGTGAAGACTGTGAATGTTGAAGAAGTATAATTAAATGTAGCATAGAGCAATTGCTGATATAGATTGATATGCACAGGAGAAAATGTACTTGTAAAATTTGACATAAAGAATAATTGATGAAGAAGAATTTGGTCTTTTTTCATTTGTTTGTTTTTTGAGATGGAGTCTTGCTGTGTCACCCAGGCTAGAGTGTAGTAGCACGATCTCAACTCACTGCAACGTCTGCCTCCCGGGTTCAAGCAATTCTCCTGCCTCAGCCTCCTGAGTAGCTAGGATTACAGGCATGAGCCACCACGCGTGGCTAATTTTTATATTTTTAGTAGAGATAGAGTTTTACCATGTTGGTCATGCTGGTCTTGAACTCCTCACCTTGTGATTCGCCTGCTTCGGCCTCCCAAAGTGCTGGGATTACAGGCATGAGCCACAACATTTGGTCTCTTATACAATCATATTAAGATTTTCTTTTTTTCTACAAGATCCATAAGAAATATACCAGTAATACTGTTGTCCCCTGATGCTGGGAACAGGTACACACAACACACACACACACTTATACCAACACTACTAGCTTTCCATGACCTGAATTTCCTGAAGATTCCGATACTTCCACTCCTATGATTATAGTTCAAGGATAAGGAATTTTGAGTTCCTCTGGCATTCTCACTACTGAACTTTCTTAGTCAGCAAAGGTGATGTTTTGTATTTCAGGTTTTCAGGCATGAGACAACAAAAACACTAAGAGCCAAGGTTCTACTTCTATACTCTGTATGATTGTACTGCAGGTTTTGTAGATAACCTGTTTAAGAACAATTATGCAGCTGAAGAGAAGTCACAGTGGGAAGATATTCTCACTGTCCTCCTTTGGGAGACCAAGGTGGGTGAATCACAGGGTCAGCAGTTCGAGACCCGCCTGGCCAACATGGTGAAACCCTATCTCTACTAAAAATACAAAAAGTTAGCTGGGCGTGATGGTAGGTGCCTGTAATCCCAGCTACTCAGGAGTCTGAGGCAGGAGAATCTCTTGAACCTGGGAAGTGGAATTGCAGTGCGCCAAGAATGCACCACTGCACTCCAGCCTGGGCAACAGTGCGTTATTCTGTCTCAAAAAAAAAAAAAAAAAGTATTTGAAATAAATGAAAATAGAGTCACAACATACCAAAACTTCTGGAATGTGGCAAAAGCAGGGTTAAGAGGAAAGTTTATAGTGCTAACTGCCTATATCAAAAAGATAGAAATAGCTCAAATTAACAACCTAACCTTGCAACTAAAAGTACTAGCAGCATAATAACAAACTAAACCCAAAGCTAACAGAAGAAATAATTACAATCAGAGTAGAACTGAATGAAATGGAGATCCCCAAAACCATTCAAAGGATCTGTGAAGCAAAAGTTCATTTTGAAAAGATAACAAGATGGATAAACCACTAGCTAGATTAACGAAAAAAGACATCCAAATAAGCACAATCAAAAATTACAAAAGTGACATCACAATTGATCCCACAGAAATACAAAAGATGCTCAGAGAATATTACGAACATCTCTATGTACACAAATTAGAAAGTCTAGAGGAAATGGATAAATTCCTGGAAACACAAATTCCCAAGATTGAACCAGGAAGAAACAAATCCTGAACAGATCAATAATGAGTAAGGAAATTGAATCAGTAAAAAAAAAAAAAGAGCCCTGGACCAAATGGGTTCACAGCTGAATTCTACCAGACATAGAAAGAACAGCTGGTACCAGCCCTACTGAAAGTACTCCAAAAAATTGAGGATGAGGGACTACTTCCTGGCTCAGTCTATGAAACTAGTATGATA
>NW_016875360.1:0-480 GCF_001698545.2 Rhinopithecus bieti
AAAAAAAAAAAAAAGAAAAAGGTGCTGTGCTTTGATGTGCACATACATAAACATCTTGGTGCATTAAAGAGCAGCATTGCCACTAGCATGTCTCACCTCCAGGCCTAAGGCGGTTTTCTCCTATCTCAGTAAATAGAACATACAATTGGGTTTTACACGAAGACATTCCATTGCCCAGGGACAAGCAGGAGACAGATGCCTTCCTCTTATCTCAACTGCAAAGAGGCCTTCCTCTTGTACTAATCCTCCTCAGCACAGACTCTTTATGGGTGTCGGGCTGGGGGACAGTCAGGTCTTTCCCTTTTCCACGAGGCCATATCTCAGATGATCACATGTGGAGAAACCTTGGACAATACCTGGCTTTCCTAGGCAGAGGTCCCTGCAGCCTTCTGCAGTGTTTGTGTCCCTGGGTACTTGAGATTAGAGAATGGTGATGACTTTTAACAAGCACACTGCCTTCAAGCACTTGTTTAACAAAGT
>NW_016875361.1:0-935 GCF_001698545.2 Rhinopithecus bieti
TAAAGCTTTATTTATTTATTTATTTTTATTTAATTTATTTTTTTATTTTTATTTTTTGAGACAGAGTCTGGCTCTGTCACCCAGGCTGGAGTGCAGTAGCGCGATATCGGCTCACTGCAAACTCCACCTCTGGGGCTCATGCCATTCTCCTACCTCAGCCAACCGAGCAGCTGGGACTACAGGTGCCCGCCACCACACCCAGCTAATTTTTTGTATTTTTAGTAGAGATGGGGTTTCATCGTGTTAGCCAGGATGGTCTCAATCTCTTGACCTTGTGATCTGCCTGCCTTGGCCTCCCAAAGTGCTAGGATTACAGGCCTGAGCCACCGCGCCCGGCCAATAAAGCTTTATTTTTAAAGCCACTGAGATTTGGGGATTGTTTGCCATGACAACGAACTTAGTTCCTCCCAACTAATGCACACAGAGGGTAGGACCATATCATGTGCTGTGCAGCTGCTGAAGGCATCCTGTGAGGTCCCTCATTCATTTCCTCCCCCAGGGCTCAGCAGGTATATGAGCCTTGTACGACCCTTGCTGTCCACATCTTCTGTGATTGACTTTTCCTGAGAAAAAATTTCTCTATCCATTGCTACCTTCTTCTGAAAAAGGATTTTTTACCCCAACATATCTATTATACAAATGGCTTTCAGAGAAACTGGAATAAGGCAACTATAAAAGTTCTTTTGAAAAATACCCTCATTTGCTATATTGCCCCCACTGTGAACCAGTTTTCTGGGGCATTGCATGCAAAGTCCCAGATACCTGTCTTGTTTTCTGCTTCCTTGTTTTGTCTGATTCATTACAACTGTGGAGTAAGTCCTCCTTCTAACCTTTGGAACCCCTCCTGACTTATATAAGAGAGAAGCTCCTTAACATCAGAGGATCTGTAGCAGCATTAGGAAAACAAGCCTCTCTCACACTCCTTTCTTTTTTTT
>NW_016875362.1:0-1039 GCF_001698545.2 Rhinopithecus bieti
TCTTTTCTATTTAAAATACAAAAAGAAAATTAGCCAGGCATAGTGGCACATACTTATAGTCCCAGCTACTCAGGAGGATCACTTGAGTCCAGGAGTTTGAGGCTGCAGTGAGCTGTAATGTTGCCATTGTACTCCAGCCTGGGCAACAGAGCAAGACCCTCCCTCAAAAAAAAAAAAAAAAAAAAACAAACCAAAAAAAAAAAGTCAAAAATACAAAAAAAATTAAAAGTTTTCTTACTAAAAGATATTAAAGGGCTGGGCACGGTGGCTTACGCCTGTAATCCCAGCACTTTAGGAGGCCGAGGTGGGCGGATCACCTGACATCGGGAGTTGGAGACCAGCCTGACCAGCATAGAGAAACCCCAACTCTACTAAAAATACAAAATTAGCCGGGTGTGGTGGCGAGCACCTGTAATCCTAGCTATTTGGGAGGCTGAGGCAGGAGAATTGCTTGAACCCAGGAGGTGGAGGTGGCAGTGAACCGAGATTGAGATCGCACCATTGCAGTCCAGCCTGGGCAACAAGAGCAAAACTCTGTCTCAAAAAAAAAAAAAAGAAAAGATATTAAATAAGACTTCGTTTTAAAATCCAGGTGAGGTTTCTTATTCAATAAAATAAATAAATAAAATTAGCCATGTGTAGTGGTGAAGTGGCATCGTTATTTGGGGCAAATACCTGCGGTTACTCATCTTGCATCAAGAAGATTAAGGACATGGACACACACACAAGGAGTGAGTTTAGGAGCAGAGGTGTAATAGGCAAAGAAAGAGAAAGGAGAACAGCTCTGTCTCTTGCAAGAGACAGGGGCCCCCGAAAGGGAATTCTGGTCTGGAATGGGAGTGCACCGAATTTTATAGGCAGGCTAGAGAAGGCAGTGTCCGATTTACATAGGGCCCAGAGAATTGGTTATACCAGGTGTAATGTTTACATAGAGCACGGGGAAGGCTTGCCACTGCACCCTAATCTTATTATGCAAATTGCCTTTCCACTTGGCGGGCGCGGTGTTGTCCGCTCCTTTCTGTACACGTGACTGGCAAAG
>NW_016875363.1:0-932 GCF_001698545.2 Rhinopithecus bieti
TTTTTGTTTTTTTACTTTATTGTTTTCCTCTCTCATTCTCATTATTTGCACCTTTCTTTTGCCATTGGTTCAATTTGCTCTTCTTTTTTTAGTTTCTAGAGTAGAAGCTGAAGTCATTGATTTGAAGCCTTTCTTCTTTTCTAGTGTACACTTCAGTGGTTATTTGAATAAATAAGCAAAATATTAAGAGGGCAACAAATATAGCAGTGAAGATGGAGATAAGGCAATAATTTTGAGAACTCTTTGTGGGATACCATCAGTAGTATTTGGAGAATTGGTTATGGGGGTAAGGAAGAAAGAGGAAGACTTATATTTCACAGGTTTGTCAATGGAGATTGAATAATGTATTACTGACTAAGACATGGATCACAGAAGGACAAGTTAATTTGGTAAAGTAATTCTGTTGTGGACACATTGATTTTGATATGTCTGTTAGATGTCCGTTTGACTGTGTCTAGTTGATATTTGTATTTGGAGCTCAATAGAGAGATCTTGGGAGGAAATAAAGACTTGGAAGTCATCAGTATGGAAGGAGTAGTTAAAACTGGAAATGAGAATACCAAAAGAGAGGATATAGCATAAAAGAGAAGAGAGTGAAGACAGAACCCTTGGAAACATTTGGGATGTTAGAAGAGGATCAGTGAGGGCTAATGAATGAAAGCTACTGCACAATTACTGTCAGAAAAGTTGAAGTAGAAAAAATGGTGTCACAGAAGACAGGGGAGGGGTAAGGTTTCCAGAAAGGCATTAATCAAAAGCATAATATGACTGAGCAGTCAACTAGACACGTGCAACATTTGACATTTAAGATGACATTGGTGTTTTTTACTAAAATAGTTTTAGTGGGCATATGCTTTAGGGTTAGATGTAAGATACCAGTGGTTGAGTAGTGAATGGGAAATGCAAAAGTGGTGACCAACTCTTTTATAAAC
>NW_016875364.1:0-1458 GCF_001698545.2 Rhinopithecus bieti
TTTGTGTGTGTGTGTAGGGCCACCCTGAAAGGCAGACAGGTTTAATGGGCTACAGCCAGGAAATCAGCAGTTGGACTTGGCCATAAGCTCCAGCTTTTTCTTCTCAATGGCATAGGAGTTGGAAGAGCTCTTGGCAGTGTTGATGAGCTTATCAGCCAGGTATTCAGTGACGGTCTTGATATTCTGGAAGACAGCCTCACTGGCACCTGTGTACAGCAGCCAGATGGCTTGATTCACATGGCACAGTGGGGACATGTCCATGTCCTGCTGTCTCACAGTCTCAGCTTGGTCAATGTATGTGGAGTCCTCCCAGGGCCACTTTTGATGATGGCATTCACCAGAACCTGCAGAGGGTTCTTGCCTGTAAGCAGGTGGATGATCTTGAAGGCATGCTTGACAAGGCACAGTCATGAGCTTCTTGCTGTTGTGGCCATGCATCACCATTGAGTTAGTGAAGTGCTCCATGATGGGACATCGCACTTTGTGGATGTAATTGGTGGCATACAACCCTATGCTGTGAGGCAGGTACTCGGTATACTTCTCCTTCATGGCAGTGCAATCCTGAAGGGAAATGTCACTGATCTGTGCATCATCAGGGCTCCACTTCCCAAAGAACTTGATGTCAGGGGTTTCTGCCACCACTGGTGCTGCTGTCTCCCACTTGATCATCTTGAGGGTACAACTTGAGCATCTCTGTTTCTCATTGTGGACCATGCACCACCCTGACACAGACAGAATTCCATTCTTATTCTTAGAATGTTTCTTTTTTACTTCTAGGATCCATGTTTCATGGACATGATGTATCTATGCATCTCTCTGAAAATGTTAATTATAGGGATTTTTATGGCTTCTTCTTCTCCCTACATTATTTCTATTTCTTCCAAGTTCCTTTTTTCAATGTTTGTCTCATATTCTTTTATTCTATTAAAGACTTTTCTCCAATGCTTGACTATCCTTAACTATTCATTTGTATTTAGGAGTGTGGAAACTGAAAATCTGTGTGTGGGGAAATGCAGGGGGCAATTATTGATTGATTAGTCTTATGTCCTTAGGTGGACCTGGCCACTTCATTGGCAGACCCTACAATTATTAGTATCTGTGGGCCTTTTCTCTTAAGCCAATCAAATTTCCCAGAGAGGAAGCTTCCAATTTCCTGCCTGGGGGATATAATTCTGACTGCCAGAATTAAGGATGTTGATGAGAAAAGTAAGTGGAAAGGTGTGATAAGTATCATCCATGTCCTCAACTGAGCCTGGAAACTACTTAAAAATCCTCCTCTTTATTATCATAATTGTAATAATAGCCAACATTTATTGAGGGCTTATTTAATCAAACACAAGATTTCTGTAAAAGTATGTTCTCGTTTTTTTTTTTTTTGGTACTCTTCACAACCAACCCCAGTAAGTATGTTCTTTACGTCATTCTTTAACATAGTAAAAGACTGGATATAATCTAATG
>NW_016875365.1:0-1042 GCF_001698545.2 Rhinopithecus bieti
TTTTTTTCCCACTATAAAGTCTTCTCTCTCCTCTGCCCTCCTTTGAGTCTGTATCAAACACAAGTGATTGTGGTGGCTGTTTCTCACTATAGCAAACTGACTGAATGGTCTTTGCTTGTTCTCATTTGGGTGGCCTTCACTTATTTCCACAGATCTCATGTTTAAAACATTTGATAATGATACAGAATGGGTTTATGGACCACAGAGAATATTTTTTAAATTTATCTTTGTTCCATAAAGTGCTTATTTTGAAGATTGGACTTTTCTGGATCGAAATAGAAAGAACATTAAGTCTAGATAACTAAGCAATTATTGGACTAGATGGAATCTTTTGAGCATCTCTTGGGTAGTTTTCTACCATACAATCACATTTAAACCATCTCTGACATTCTGTAAAAATCTGAGCTGTGCTTAAGCACATTAACCATTTCAGCATTTCACTCTGCTGATATTCTCTTTTTTTTCTATAACATTTTCTGTTTTGTTGGTCCTTAAACTTATTTATGTTGTTCTCTCCTCAGCAGAAATCAAATCAGTGTATTCTACGTTATAAGCCCTTCAGATGCTTCCACGTTATAAGCCCTTCAGATACGTTATAACTCTGTTAAATTGGTCATTATTTTCTTAATTTTGGAAAACGTGTTTCTTTTTTTATTTAAGTATTATTTCCTAATACAAAGTTCCCATGAAAAGTGTTTTGTTATTCTTGCTGCATGTGATTTTATCTACTCACCCACACAGAGCATCCCACAGTTAAACAAGTATAAGTGTAAGTGCAGGACATCTCAGAGTCTAATATGCTAATCTACATAGTGAATTCTTGAGATTTGGAGATGTTTGCACGATACCAAAGGATTCCTTTGCTTGTGGAGCATCTTTATATTAACATTTCGCATATTCTGGCTTTTACATGTTGTCATGACTCTCGGAAACTTTTCCAGGTTCTTCTCATTAAACAAGCCTTATCACAGAACAGTTTTTGGTTGGTTTGTCAGCATTGAACAGTTGAAGGCAAAATCTGCCCATTCTCTTGTAAAATAGC
>NW_016875366.1:0-480 GCF_001698545.2 Rhinopithecus bieti
CCCCATATGTTTCAATGCACTCCAAAATAGCCCATTGTAGATAGCAGGAAAACAGTGTTAGCAAAGTACTCAATGAAAAAGACATTGTATCTCTGTGAGATGAATTCACACATCACAAAGCAGTATCTCAGAAAACTTCTTTCTAGTTTTTATCTGAGGACATTTCCTATTTCACCACAGGCCTCAAAGGGTTACTAAATATCCCTTTGCAGATTTCACAAAAACAATGGTATTAAACAGCTCAATGAAAAGAATGGTGTAACACTGTGAGATGAATTCACATATCAGGAAACAACTTCTCTGAAAGCTTCTTTCAAGTTTTTATCTGAGAATAATTCCTTCTTCACTAGGGGCCCCAAAATGCTCCCAAATATCCTTTCATAGATTCCAAGAAAACAGTGCCAGTAAACTGCTCATTAAAAGGAATAGTGTAACTCTGTGAGATGAATTCACACATCACAGAGCAGTTTCTCAGAAAGC